>NC_041386.1:289207820-289276774 GCF_002162155.2 Triticum dicoccoides
GTTGGTCCAAAACGGACAACCTGCGGGGCGACCTCGGGGAAACTTGAGGGCTGGTTTTACTTGTAGCTTGTCCCATCCGGTGTGCCCTGAAAACGAGATACGTGTGACTTCTATCGGGATTTGTCGGCACATCGGGCGGTCTTGCTGGTCTTGTTTTACCATTGTCGAAATGTCTTGTAACCGGAATTCTGAGACTGATGGGAATTTGTTAATATCCGGTTGTAGAGAACTTGACACTTGACTTAATTAAAATGAATCAATTGCGTGTGTAGCCGTGATGGTCTCTTTTCGGCGGAATTATGTTTGAACGTAAGTAGTTTCAGGATCACTTCTCGATCACTTCTAGCTTCACGACAGTTGTGTAGCTTCTCATCTTACTCTTATTTGCGTATGTTAGCTACCATATTTTCTTAACGCTTGCTACAACTCCACCTCATTGCCTTATCCTACCAATAAGCTTAAATAGTCTTGATCTCGCGGGTGTGAGATTTCTGAGTCCTCATGACTCGCGGATACTTCCAAAAAAGTTGCAGGTGCCGATGATACCAATGCAGGTGATGCTACCGAACTCAAGTGGTAGTTCGACGAGGACCTTGGTCATTAATATGTGTCATTTCCTGATGATCATTAGTGGTGCCCAGTTAGGACGATCGGGGATCCAGTAGTTTGGTTTATCTTCCTTCTCATTTGGTTGTCCATAGTCAGACTATGACTCTACTATGATGATGTATGAACTTATTTGAATATTGTGTGACGTGGCGAGTGTAAGCCAACTCTATTTATCCCTTTCTTATTCATTACATGGGATGTTGTGAAGATGACCCTTCTTGCGACAAAACCACTATGCGGTTATGCCTCTAAGTCGTGCCTCGACACGTGGGAGCTATAGCCGCATCGTGGGCGTTACAAGTTGGTAATCAGAGCCATCCCCGACATAGGAGCCACCTTCTTTTTTTTCGACACCTGAAACAGTAGGAGAGTCTCCTACTGCAAATTTAATTAAAGAATGCAATTATGTTACATGAGATCATTTACAAAACATTCCCTTTTGGGAATGAGGGTGTGGGGGGAGACTTTTTACAGGGAGTTAAGGAAGGATGAGAGAAAGGGTTTGTGTTTATCTCCTACTCTATAAGTAGGGAGAACAAGATCTTCCTTGAGTCTAGCAAGCCAGGAGGCTTGAGATGGGAGCACTCCTCTGAAGTGCTTATTATTTCATTCCTTCCAGATGCTCCATGCAGCAAGCATAAAGATTTCCATGAACAGTGGTTTATTCCAAGAGATTTTAGCTTGTTCCACCCAATCTAGACGTGTAGGCGCTGCATGGCCCATGATCTGATGTTTGTCCTAGCATTCAAGGCTAAAGGTGCATTCCAAGAAGAGGTGCTCCACTGTCTCATTGTTGCAATTTGTGAAAAGGAGGCATCCAAAGTCAGTGCCAATGTTATAATGTCTCCTTTTGAGCATGTCTCAGGTGTTGAATCTATCCGAGAGTAGCAAGCAGCCAAATACTTTGATCTTATTGTTGCTTTAGATTTCCAGATCCTTCTGTATGCTCGTTGTGCATGGATATCCTTGAAGTAGAAGGTGTAGAACTTGTTGGCTGAATAGTAGTTGGTCCCCCAAACGCATGTCCACTCATCATTAGTCAGGGGGTTTAGGAGTTCAACATGCATGGTTTTCTGCTGTAAATCTCGTGTCTCCTCAAGAGCTTGAGTGGAGAATGGAAGATGGAACGTTTCACTAAGAGACGTGCTGCACAAGAAATCTCTCACAGATATATCCTCCTGTTGTGTGAAGGAGAAAGCTCTGGGGTGGGTCTCAGCCAAAACGTCTCCAATCCAGACATCCTTCCAGAATAGAGCCAAAGATCCATTGCGAACAGTCACATTGGTGATTCCTCTATATACTGGCATGAGTTTTGAGACATCGCGCCACCAGAATGAGCCGCACAGATCTATTGCAGGTGTGATTTTAGTGGTGTAATATGTGTTCCAAATTAGCTCCACCCAAGGTAAGTCCCAGTGGTTATAGAATTTATGGAGGAATTTGAGGAGTATTGCATCACTTTGCACTTGAAGATTAAGAATGCCAAGCCCTCCACACTCTTTAGGTTTGCAAATCATGTCCCATGAAGCCAAAGAGTTGCACTTGTCACCTTGGTCTGTTTTGTTTGTCCATAAACATTTTCTTCGGATTTTGTCCATAAGCTCAATAATGCCATTCGGGAGATTGAGAGTGCAAAGAGCGAAAATTATTAAAGATGTTATGACTGAGTTCAGAAGTGTGAGTTTCCCTCCGTAAGAAATCATATTGAGGGTGGCAAACAGTCTTCTCTCCACACGACAAACAAGGGGCATGAGATCCAGAATGGTTAGTTTAGTAGTGCCCATTGGGAGCCTGAGATAGGTGAATGGTAGCTTGCCAACGACATAACCAAAGATATCTGCCAATGCGGTTGTAGTCTCTGGATCATAGTTCATTGGTATGAGAGTAGATTTGTGGAAATTTATCTTCAAGCCAATTGAAGTAGCATAGTCAGAGAGTATGGTCTTGATGGTTGTGGCTTGGGCAGAGCAAGCAGGCATAGCAAGTATAGTATCATCCGCGTATTGGATCACTGGATAGTCTTTCTAGCTATTGCAAGGAAAAGGTAGGCTAATCTCACCACGTGAGAATGCATCATTGATCGCCGCTTGCAAGAGGTCAGCTGCAAGTATGAAAATTAGTGGAGACAGGGGGTCACCTTGGCGTACTCCACATTTGCAATGGAATTGCCTTCCAGGTACACCGTTGAGCAGGACTGCAGATTTGCCTGATGAGAAGATGCATTGTATCCAGCTGAGCCATTTGTCATTAAATCCCATATTCTTCATGATGACTAGCATTGCCTCATGATCTATTGTATCAAATGCCTTAGCAAAATCAAGTTTGAGAAGCAAAATTTCTTTCATGGAGCTTTGGCATTGATAAATTTATTCAAAAGCCCATGCAAGGCAGTCTTGTATGGTGCGACATTTCAGAAATCTGTACTAGTTGCGGTGAATAATTTTGAGAATGACCTTCTGCAAACGGTTAGCCAAAAATTTTGTGATCACTTTTAGATAATAGTTTAGAAGGGTGATCGGTCTGAAATCGTTCACAGTGCTAGGAGCATTGGTTTTTGGGATCAGTGTGATAAAACCATCATGAATGCTTTCAAGATTGAGATTGCCATCAAATAATTGGTTGCAAAGTTTATAGAAACCCTCTTTTATTATCGGCCAACAAGCTTTAAGAAATGCTCCATTGAATCCATCCGGGCCAGGTGCATGATCAGCAGGCATTGTTTTAATAACATGATTGATCTCAGCTTGGGTGAATGGGACTGTTAACTCATCGAGACCTTCAATCCTTTTGATAATTCTTGGAAGGTCAAATTTCATATCATTATGAGGGGAAGTGACAAGTCTTTGTTTAAAGGATTGGAACAGTAAAGCTTCTTTCCTCGCGTGATCCTCCACGCAAATACCATCATCTGTGGACAGTGTTGCAATATTATTTCTTCTGTACCGCTCGGATGCCATGGCCTGAAAAAACTTGGAGTTTTCGTCTCCGAATTGCACCCATCGAATGCTGCATCGTTTCTTCCAATATAATTTTTGATATTTGAGCAATCTTATGAGGTGGGCCTTGAGAATTTTTCTGAAATTTACTTCAGGTGTGGACAATTTCCAATAAAGCCCTGTTCGAATTTTCTATGGCAATGGAGAGCTTCCAAATGCTTTTGCTCAAGTGTTTGAGATCATGTCTTAGAGTTTTGAACTTTCTGCAGAGCACTTTTGCCATATTTTGGGAAGACAGAGGTTTTGACTAAGCATTATGAACTACTTGCATGAAGCCTGGATGTTGTAACCAGAAAGATTCAAACCTGAATAGCTTGGAGGGAGGGATGGAAGTTTCAATGTTAAGGACGCAAGGGATATGGTCAGATACTGGTCGTCCGAGGGGCTTAACCATTGTGTGAGGGTAAGTGCTTGTCCAATTATTGCTTGTGAAGAACCAATCAATTTGCTCAAGTAACGGATCAAGTTGCATGTTACTCCAGGTATACTCGCGGCCTTTAATGGGAAGTTCAATTAAGGCTTGTGATCGAATAAAGTCATTGAAAGTAATCATGTCACTATAACTCCCACCAGGCTTATTTCTATTATCAGGGCTTCTAATGAAGTTAAAGTCTCCGACCAAGAGCCAATCTTCATGAGAGGGGATATTTAGTGCCATGAGCCAATTAATGAAGTTAACTCGGTTGACCCCTTGACATGGTCCATATACATTAACCAGAGTCCAGAAATGAGCCAATTGGGTTGATTAAAAACGTGTAACCAGGGCAAAGTCTTCGTGAGCTATTGTGGTGGCTGTGAAAATGGCACTATTCCAGATCGTAGCCAGGCCTCCCGAGGCCCCCGGGAGGGCACAAAATCGAACTGATCAAAACGTTTAGGGCAGCAAGACTTAATAAAAGTGTGATCAAAAGATGATTTTTTGGTCTCTTGCAAACATATAATAGCACAACCACACGAGTTGATTGCATTTGAAAGCGCTAATTGTTTTGCATCAGAATTCATACCCTGGACATTCCAACAAAGTACGTTCCAATTAACATGAAGGACCATAATAAAGATAGGATAATATGAAAGTATGAGCAGATAAACGACAAAAGTATGAGCCCTGGACAGAGGGCTTAAGCCTGGGTCGAGGGTGGGCCATCATCAGGAGATGCCTGGAGCTGCTCATCAGTGAGCTCTTTAGAAGGGATACCACACATGACAGTACCAATGTGCTGAATAACTGGTATCGCCGTGGGTGGTGGTATCTCTGAAGTTGCAGATGGCTCAGAAACAACAGTGGTGGAAGACGCAGAGGGAATCACCCTAGGTTTTACCTTAGAGACCTTGGTCTTGGTATCCGAGAGAGGTGGAACTTTGAATCCATCGTATTTATTAGATCTGCTGCTGCGGCAGAGAGGAACGACAGATTTAGGGGCAGGTGCTTTTCCACGCCGACTTGCAGAGGCAGTGACAACAGATGCAGGTGGATCGGGTGTTGGTAGCCTGATTTGCATAGCCATATCCAGACCAGAGTCCTCCATATGAGAATCTTCCATATGCTGAACATCAGCCACAACCACCTCAAGATCAATACTAGGGTTATCAAGTGCAACAATGGCAGAGTTCTCCTGAAAAATAGTTTCATTTGATACTGACAGTGGCTCAGGTATTTTAGTTAAGCTCAGGGTGGGAGGAGCAGACAGTGTATGAGGTAGGACACTGCCAAAATCAGTCACAAGCTGAGTAGCTTCAGACAGTTGCAGAACACCATCTTGCTCTACAATGGTCAGCCTCATATCAACTCTTTCATATCTGAATCCATAACCAGTACTGCAAGGTCCATAGGTAGCAATGATAGGCATAATTGCAGCAAAGAGGAAGGTATTGAGATTTCTTACAGGAATACCTTGGTTAAGCAGCATAGAAGACATGATGTCGCCATTAGTTGTCATCTCAAAATGCAACCCATCATCAGAAATTGAGATTTGCACATCCAATGAGCTAGGCTGAGGTGCCCTGAGAGCTGAACTCTCCCCTTCTTCATAATGAGCTGCAATACTATTGAAAATGTTCCGAGGCACTAGGACATAGGTGTCAGAAACTGTGGCACTAGAGTCTGAAGATCCAAAAGCAGAGATAGAGTCATTCCAGGCCATGCCTGGGCTGTCCTGCAGGTTGTTGGCTGGAAGAATTCCATCTTGCACTTGTAACCCCTCAGCAGAGCAACAAGCCAAGCCTGGTAGTTATAGACAGAAGGTGGTGGTGAAGGCGGCCAAACTCCCCAATTGGGCGGGAAATGAATCTCATTACCTTGCTGAACCTCCTCATTGTTCTGGTTGGGGGCTGCATTTTGTGCCAGCCAATTATTCAACTGTGCTTGATACATCTGCTCTACCATCAGACCCTCTCCAAACAAAGGATGCGGGATTCCATCAGCGGGTGGAGGATCAATTCCCGCTGGAGGGACATCAGGGATACGAGCATTCCAGTCACTACTTCTCAAGATCGTGACACAAACAGTCCAACAGTGCCGTGCTCCACCAAGTTGGTGCATGACGAAACTTTTAGGCACCTTACTTAGACTGAGTACTCTGGCTTTGATCAACACAACCTTCCTATCCCCTCTAGGGTTATTCCAGGTAATCAGCTCACCAAACTTATCTACTGATTTGTGAATATAATGCGAAGTCTGATAATCGTGAGGGAAACTAATGTATAAGAGCCACACTTGAGGACCATAAGTAGTCAACCTCATGTTAAGAGCAGCATCATGAGGGACAAAAGAGACAACAGTGTTCATATTTTCCTCATCTTCATCAAGCTCAAAAGTAGTGCCAACCACAACATCTCTAATGACTGAATCCGGAAATCCAAAGATCACAATGCCTAGCGGGTAATCATCCACCTCAGTGGGAAAGAAATGAGACTCATGGAGCAAACCTTCGATGGTGTGGCGCAACGCATCTTTCTGGTGGAACGGGACGAAGTGATTGACTTCCGCCAACGCCAGGAAGTCATGGCACAGCGGAGGAGTGGGACTAACGACCATCTCATCCCGCACAACACGATCCTCAGGGCCCAGCTCGATTGTCATCCCTTGCGGCAGTTAAGGAACGACATTGACAGGGTAGTTCGCCATGGGCGAGGGCGGGCGAGTAACCAGAGGAACAACAAGGGAGGTGGGAATAGCAGAGGAAGAAGGCGTATCGGCGGGGCTGATTCTAGTCTTGGGGACCCAAATTCCCTGTGCGGACCACCTAGTAGCCCAGCAGGAGGTCACCACGTGTCGAGGAGCACAACACGATTCACAACGGATGGTCACACTTCCACGGGTGTTAGTGCGTCGACTTACGGGAAGTGTATCATTATTATCTGTTAAGATGATTTCTTGCCGATGCGATTGTGCCAAGGCCGGTGCAAGAATAGAAGGGGAATTATTATGGATGTTGTGAGGATTTGTATAAAAATTATCCGCAGAAATATTTAGTAAAGTATCCCTGGAATCTTGGTCATTCCAAGAATGCAACAATGCCACAACAGTTGGGCCATCGTGGGTATCTGGTATACGGGTAATTTTATGAGCAGTGCTCCGAGACTTGGGCTTCCAAAACATGTAAAGTGCAGTGATTAGCCCACACTGACGTTTACTATGGCCCAACCAACCACAACGATGGCAGAGGACTAGAGCAGGACAGTCATAAAAATAATGTTCACTCGATCCACACGTGTTACATGGAGAAGGTCCAATCGTTGGTACACAGATGCATTAGCATGATTGGAGATATCACTATTCTCATGCTGCTCACATTGGCAAGATATTTCTAAGCAAGAGGCACGAGCAATTCTCGGGCAGGAGTCAGCAAGATGGCCCAATGCACTGAGAACAGATATTAAGCCTTTTGTAAATGTAATCCAAAGTTGGTATAGATGACAGTGACCATATCGTGGCAATGTGACTCCGGGAATAACCAAACTTCATTTGATCAAGAATACGGAACACCATAAAAGTTGGTATAGAATCCCAATAAAGTTGCTGAAAAGACTGACCTTCAAAAACATGTTGTGGATCCTCAGAATTGGTGGATAATTCAAAATTGAAAGCACCAAGACATAAATCCTGAGGTAATGAATGCGGATGGTCCTGATTGCAGTTATTGCTCGGGGGAGTATTGACATGATGGAAACTCCCAAATTGAAGGCCGACTCACCGAATTATTGTCATGAATGCCATTAAGACCATTAATGTTAGGAATCTGGTTACTCGGAATGGCCTCGCCGGCATCACACGTTGGAATGCATGTCGGCGGTGACACCACAGGAGATTACAAAGTAGGGGTTGTCAAGTTATGACCATCACCAGTATCCCTTGGACGTAAAAAGTTCAAATTTGCTCTGATTGCCATGGGAGATCATGTGGAATGCGCGTGGATAACCTTATCTGAGTGCCAATGATGATCATTCCAAGGAGTAGAGGCCATGGAAGATCTAAAAAGTTGAAAATGGCAAACGAAGTCCGGCCAAATCCGATCTTTGAGATGATATATGAAATGCCCAACTTTGTTGGAGGCTAAACAGAACCGAAAACTTCTTTCACCAATGGATTTGACATTGAGTCCCGATGGTAGACCTCCAATGCAAAATTTCAAAGCAATACCCATAGATTCTTCGGACAAAGGGAATGAAGCCGAGGAGAAGTGAACCACCAACAAAAACTCCTTGGTGCCCAAAGAAGGTGAGAAATGGACTTTAGAACCGAACCTTCGACGCACCTGATCAGCAATGGAGAGCCCAAGCTTGAAATCCCAGTGTAGGAGGCCCTCCATGATGGTACAAAGCTATAGATCGCCATTGTTGGGGTGGGAGGGCGGGTGGAGAGTGCCATTCCCTATGTTAGGAGCCCCCTTCTTGATTGAATCGCTGACGTTATTGAGTCTAGGACAAAATGTTTTGAGTCTAAGGATTATATATAACAGAGAGTAGGATTCTTTTTACTCCTCAGTCCCTTCGTATCTCTGGTGAGGCCTCCTGACATAGATGTTTTGTCTTTCCTCTCCTGAAATTTCACTAAAAAAAATTAGGATCACGCGGGTATCTTGGGATCATTCCGATATTCTTGTGATAAGAACATTAATCTTGGTGCCTCCTGACATTTAGGGGTTGTGGCAGTGTCCCGGGGAGTTGAGCTCCGAGGTGTTCTCATCACAAGTTTATCGTTGTAGTTCTGGAATACCTGAGTTTGCCGACATCAAAAATCTCTTTTATGCAGTTGTTGGAGAGATAACCTTGACGCCACCCAGTACTGGGGCGGGAGTTCGGGAGTATTGCCATAACTCGTATAACGGATGCTTTTCGAAGGTTGAGGTACACGATATTCAAAGGTTTCTTGGTTATGTGTTGATGGATGGATACAGTTGGAGCATAGGGCTTGTTAGTTGTGTGATATATATTGTGCATCCCTGTATCCCCAACACCAGATTGCATAACCAGAAAGTTTCGGGAGTTTATAGGTGGGAATTCAAGTAGCTCTAGTATTTCTTCCTGTAGATATTTGGTTTGTGATTGGGTAATCCTTACCACTTATTTGTTCCAGTCGTACCTTGTTGTTTCATTCATCAACCTTTATTTAAGTGGCTTCTCACTTTAATGGACGTGTGATGTTAACTTTGTAAATTCATTCTTTCAAGCTATGTTCGGATATTTATTGTGAAGACTATATGTTGCAATTTCTATCCGCTGATTCAGCTTATCGATCTGCCTATCAAGATTCTAACGGATGTCACCCTCTTCAGGATGGCTCCTCCAATGCGTCTGAATCCGGAACGCAATTAAGGGAGTCAGGCGAACCCTCCACCTCCACCTCCGTCTCCGGAGGCATGGCAAGCTGTCATGGCAGCCACCAATGCCAACACTCAGATGCTTTTGCAAATCTTGCAAGAGCCCAACCAAGGCCAAGGCAATCAAGGAAATCAAGGTCAAGGGAAATTCAACAATCAGCCTCAGTTTGCTACCCTCAACCAGTTCCTTGCAAATGAGCCGAAGTCTTTCAGCAACTGTGCCGAGACCACAGACGCCGATGATTGGCTCATGGACATCAATAAGCATTTTGAATGTAGCAATGCCAGGCCTGAGGATTTTGTCAAGTTCGCTATGTTTCAACTCAAGGACCAAGCTGCTGATTGGTATCAACAATACAAAGATTCCAGAGGAGGTCGAATGATTACGTGGGATGATTTCTGCCGAGACATCAAAGCTCATCATATTCCAGCAAGTGTTGCTGAGAGCAAGCGTGAGGAGTTCCGCATTCTCAAGCAAGGACAAATGTCCGTGTACCAATACAACATCCAGTTTTAGAAACTTGCTCGCTTTGCAAGGCAAGATGTTCCTGATGAAAAGAGCATGATCTATCACTTCAGGGGTGGCCTCATAGAAGATCTGCAGTTAGCTCTCGTTCTTGTTGAGCCGACTAAGTTCGATCAATTCTATAACATGGCCCTCAAGCAAGAAGGTGCTCAGCTCAAGTGTGAGGCTTCTAAGAAGAGAATCAGGGATCAATTAAGTCCTCTTCTTCCTCACAAGTGGCAGCTAAGCAACAGAGGTTTTGGCTTCCTCCTCCTCCATTTCGTGAACCCTACCAACAGAAGAACAAAGGTGGCCATGGATCTTCCCACCCACCCAACCTAGGCTATCAGAACAAGTCTCAGACTCAAGCTCCAAGGTTAAGTGCTCCTTGTCATCGTCCGCTCTCAGAGGTGACTTGCAACAAGTGTCAGCACAAAGGTCACGATGCAAACAAGTGCTTCAACCAAAGGCGCCTTCCGCCTCCTCCTCCTGTGAGGTATTCAAGCAATGAAGTGGTCAAGCATAATCCCAAGTCTGCAAGGGTGAACATGATTAATGCAGCTCAAGCAGAGGATTCTTCTCAAGTGATCATGGGTAATCTTCCAGTTAATGATATTCCTGCAAAAGTCTTATTTGATTCTGGTGCATTGCATTCTTTCATTTCATATCCATTTGCATCGAAGCAACATTTTGACACAGAGGCTTTACCTAAAGCATTGAAAGTTGTTTCTCCGGCTAAGCGTTTGAGCTCTAGCCTGTTGGTTCCGAATGTCGGTATCAAGATGGGCAACTATAAATTTCTGGCTTCCCCAATTTTTCTTGGTGACTCGGATATTGATCTAATTCTCGGGATGGACTGGCTTTCTATGCACAAGGCTCAACTTGATTGTGCTGCCAAGGAGATTATGTTGGCACACTCTTCTGAGGATGTGATCATCTATGCCGCTCGTGAATAAACCATTCGATTGTTTTCTCTCAATGAGAAGGGCGAGTTAGATGCAATTTCTCAGATTTCAATCGTTTGTGAATACCATGACGTCTTTCCAGAAGAGCTTCCGGGAATGCCTCCTCACCGGCCAGTTGAATTCATTATCGATCTTGAGCCTGGTACAGAACCCATTTGCAAGCATCCATACAAGCTTGGACCAAAGGAGCTGAAGGAATTGAAGAAACAACTCGATGAACAGGAGCTTCTAGGTTTGATCAGACCGAGTTCATCTCTGTGTGGCTCTGGTGTTCTTTTTGTCTAGAATAAGGATGGCACGGACCGACTTTGTGTCGACTACTGTCCATTGAAAAATAAGACAACAAAGAACAAGTATCCACTTCCCAGCATCAATGAGCTATTCGAGCAACATAAAGGTGCAAAAGTATTCTCCAAGCTTGACCTCCGTATGGGTTATCATCAGATTCACATTCGTGAACAAGATATTCCCAAGACATAATTCAGAAAAAGTTTTGGTCCTTATGAATATAATGTCATGTCTTCCGGCCTTGTCAATGCTCCTCCAACGTTCTCTCGCATGATGAACTTCATATTCAACCCCTACACAAATGAATTCGTCCTGGTGTATCTCGATGATATCTTGGTCTTCTCCAAGAATAAGAAGGATCGTACCAAGCATTTGTGATTGGTGCTCGACAAGCTCAGAGAGTATCAATTCTATGCAAAGTTTTCCAAATCTGAGTTTTGGCTTGATGAAGTTCTTTACCTTGGTTATATCATCTCTACCAAGGGCATTGCTATTAATCCTGAGAAGATTTCTGCAATTGTGAACTGGGAACCTCCTCGGAATGTCAAGCAGCTCCGCAGTTTTCTTGAACTTGCAAGCTATTGCTGAAGATTCTTTGAGAATTTCTCAAAGATCGCAAAGCCTCTTTCCAACCTCCTCCAGAAGCAGGTCAAGCATGTCTGGACTCCGGAGTGTGACGTTGCCTTCAATACCCTCAAAGAGAAGCTAGTCTCAACTCCTCTCTTGACTACTCCTGACGAATCCAAGCCATTCGAAGTTTTCTGTGATGCCTCTTTGCAAGCTCTCGGAGCTTTGTTAATGAAAGAGAAGAAAGTTGTGGCATATAACTCTCGTCATTTGAAGCCCAACGAAAGGAACTACCCCACTCACGATCTTCAGTTGGTAGTAGTTTTCCATGCATTAATAACATGGAGACATCTCTTGTTGGTAAGGCAAGCGAACATTTTCATAGATCACAAGAGCCGCAAGTATATCTTCACTCAACCCAACCTCAACCTCAGGCAAACTCGTTGTGTTGAAATGATTCAAGAGTACAATCCAAGTATTGAATATACTCCAGGCATGGCCAATGTGATTGCATATGCTTTGAGCAGAAAGGCTTACTGCAACAGCTTAATCCTCAAGCCATTCCAACCAGATGTTTGTGAAGGTTCCCGCAAACATAACCCCCAAGTTGGTCCTCAAGGTTTTCTTTCCAACCTTCAAGTCACTGCTACTTTGGAAGATCAAATTCGTGAGGCACAACTCCTTGATACCATGGTGAAGAAGGTGAAACGCTGTATTGCCAAGGGCCTATCCAAATACAAGTGCTATCGCATTGATGACAAAGACACTTTATTCTTCGAGGACCAGATTGTGGTTCCTAAAGGTGATCTAAGGAAGGTCATAATGAACGAAGCGCACAATTCTCTTCTGTCCATTCATCCAGGTAGTTCGAAGATGTACCATGACCTCAAGCAGTCGTATTGGTGGACTCGAATGAAGCGAGAGATTGCTCAATTTGTGAATGAATGTGATGTCTGGCGAAGGGTGAAAGCAAAACACCAACGACAAGTTGGTCTCCTCCAACCTCTTGCTATTCCAGAATGGAAGTTTGATCATATCGAAATGGACTTTGTCGGTGTCAAAACCGGTGGATATCGGGTAGGGGGTCCCGAACTGTGCGTCTAGGCCGGATGGTAACAGGAGGCAAGGGACACGAAGTTTTACCCAGGTTCGGGCCCTCTCGATGGAGGTAAAACCCTACGTCCTCCTTGATTAATATTGATGATATGGGTAGTACAAGAGTAGAGCTACCACGAGATCGGAGAGGCTAAACCCTAGAAGCTAGCCTATGGTATGATTGTTGTTCTGTATGTTGTCCTACGGACTAAAACCCTCCGGTTTATATAGACACCGGAGAGGGTTAGGGTTACACAAAGTCGGTTACAATGGTAGGAGATCTGCATATCCATATCGCCAAGCTTGCCTTCCACGCCAAGGAAAGTCCCTTCCGGACATGGGACGAAGTCTTTAATCTTGTATCTTCATAGTCCAGGAGTCCGGCTGAAGGTATAATCCGGCCATCCGGACACCCCCTAATACAGGACTCCCTCAGTAGCCCCTGAACCAGGCTTCAATGACGACGAGTCCGGCGCGTAGATTGTCTTCGGCATTGCAAGGTGGGTTCCTCCTCCAAGTACTTCATAGAAGATTTTGAACACAAGGATAGTGTCCGGCTATGCAAAATAAGTTTCCACATATTTCCATAGAGAGAATAATATTTACACAAATCTAATTTGCTGATGTATTCCGTAGTGTGACACACCACGACCAAGCCTTTATCCGAGTCGTTTCATTATCCCACCTCAGCGCGTCATGCGAGGCGGTTTCCTTAGCACGTCTTGTTAAAGCAGAGATCGTGTCCCCTTATTCTGGGATTCTCATCAATACGGGCATGGGTAACCCAACCGCGCCATTGATTACGGCGCTTGGAGATAAGCGAGTTTTACCAGGCTGGTGGGGACACGTAGTTGCGTCCACCCATATAAGGGGATAAGGATCCACCTTTTCACCTACGCCCTCTTCCTCCCTTGCTTATCCATTCTCGCGCACTCGAGCTCCAGCGCCCAAGTCTGCACTCCCCACCTCAACCTTCTCCAGCCATGTCCGAAGCATGAGGCAAGTGGATGGTGTCCTCCGTCACGAAGGGACACATCAAAAAACTGAGGAAGGCCGGATACTTGTCTAACGACATTGCGTACCGGCTTCCCGAAAAGGGGCAGCTCATCCCCACTCCTAGGCCCCATGAGAGGGTGGTGTTCCTCCCCCATTTCCTCCGCGGTCTGGGCTTCCCTCTTCACCCATTTGTCCGGGGGCTCATGTTCTACTATGGCCTGGATTTCCACGATCTGGCCCCGAACTTTGTCCTCAACATCTCGGCATTTATCGTCGTGTGCGAGGCTTTCCTCCGCATCCGCCCCCATTTTGGCCTATGGCTCAAGACTTTCAATGTCAAGCCGAAGGTGGTGCGTGGCAACTAGGCGGAGTGCGGAGGCGCCATGGTGGGCAAGATGGCCAACGTCTTATGGCTCGAGGGCTCCTTTGTGGAGACCCTGAATGGGTGGCAATCGGGGTGGTTTTACATCACCGAGCCGCGCGACCTCGAATGGGTCACAGCCCCCGAGTTTCGATCCGAACCCCCTACGCGGCTCACCTCCTGGAAGGAGACGGGCCTGTCGTGGTGTAAAAAAGGAGAGCTGACCGGACTCCAAACATGCGTCCAAACCCTGGTGGACAAGAAGCTCAAACTTGTCAACATAGTCCAGGTTATGCTCATCCGCCTGATCCTCCCGTGTCAACAATGGGCTTTCAACTTGTGGGAGTTCGACCCGGCGCGGCACCAAACTCTGAGCAGGCTCTTCGCCACGATGTACGAAGATGCCTGGAAGGTGCTTTTCAAGGGCGCCGAGGCCCCCGCATCCGCTACCGAGGATCGCGGATTCAGTACGCAGCGTCACGCTCATGCGGTAAGTTGTTTTTTCCTTTTACAGGGTATCAATTTTTCATAGTTTGACTCCATGCAGGATCTAAGCTCCCTTACCTTTGACAGGATTGGCAGGTGACGTCCGGACAGATCAACTATCCAGCTCCTTTGCCCGAAGGCCCAGCTGACGCTTGCTTGGCGAAGCTGCTGGTTCCGGCACCCTATGTGGTGCTGGAGAAGAAGGCCGCGAAAAAGGCCAAGGGAACTCGAAAGAGTGCCCGGTGCCAGGAGGTGTCGGATCCATCATCCGACATTTCCGAGGCGCATTCCTCCCGTGAAGACAAGGAGAGAAGAAAAGGAAGGCCGCCCTCTCTGGGGAGGCCGGAGGGTCCAAGAAGGGGAAAACCCTTCCTCCGGACTACTCTACCGATGCCGACGACGGCGGAGAGGAGTGGCCGCCCAGGGCCAAGCCCCTGGCAAAATCATAAGTATTCGGATCCCAGAGTAATTCATAGTATTCGTTTATTGCACAACTTTCCCTTATGTCGAATATGTTTATGCAGCCCACCCAAAGACTAGCTCGACGCGTCGTCGAGCGGCTCACTGGACTCGTCGGATGTGAACTCGCTTCCGACAGCTTCCTCCCCCCGCCCTACGGACGACACCGAAGTGTTAGCCGGGAGGAGGTGGTCCTGGAGGCGCCGCAAGGCAACCTCCCGGACTCTGGGAGTAAAGGGGATGAAACCCCCCAGGGCTCCAAGTCCGGCTCTAGGCCGGACACCGCTCCGGAACCTTCAAAGGTTCCAGAGTCCGGCGGGGGACCTCCTTCCAAGAGGAGCAAGCCCACCATGCCGGTGACCCCCGTCCAACCGGAGGCGCCGGACAATCTGTTGGAGGCGCTCCAAGGCGCCTCCATCGACGAGGAGCACCGCACCATTATGAGTGCGTTGGTCCAGAAGGTTCAGTCCGCCAAGAGCAGACTGACTGAAGCTTGTACTAGCCTTTTAACAGGCTTTGAGGTAAGTAAAGAATGTGTAAATAATATTACCGCATAGACAGTAGCCCCTGATGCTCTGTTTAGCGTTCGGGAAGAAAAGCCGAATAGAGGATCAAATAAAATTCACAGGAGTCTAACAAAAAGGAGTCAATATGCGTATGCAGGCTTCTCTGCTGGCGTCCGCCGCATTGACTGCGGAAGTGGACACGCTAATGCAGAACCTCGAGCGGTCCGAGCAAGAGCTCAGGCATGCCAAGAAGCAGCTCGAGGACAATGAAGGTAAGAAATACCTTGTTTAAATATATATATAAAGGTGCAATTGCAAAAAATGACAGGATTATCATGGCTACTGTAGGGGCCATGTCTGAGGTGGCAACCCTTAAGCAAGCGCTGGTCGAGGCCGAGAAGAGGGCGGCCATGGAGCGCACCAGGCGGGAGAAGTATGAGGCCGAGGTTGGCAAGGTACGGCAAGAGCTCCAGGCTCTCATGGAAAAACATGAGAGTTTGGAGCTTGACTCAAAGACGCGAGCGTCCGAGCGTGCGGTGGCTATTGAAAATGCCAAGTCTGCCAAGGGTGATTCACAGAAGACCCTCCAGGAGTTGGATGAGGTGAATAAGATAGCGGTGGGTAAGGCATTCTTTATGTAAAGCAAACACATAAACGTGAGTTACTTGTTACTTACCCGAATCCGGAGCTCTCCAGGAGCTTTCGCAGATCTTCCCCGAAATGTGTCCGATGCCGCCGCATTCTATCGAGCCGAGGAGGGCAGCTCGACAGAGAAGGTGTTCTGGTCTCATTATGCTGAGGCCGGACACCCCGTGCCCCTGAGCGACCAGCTGAAGCAACTGGTCGAGCTCCACAAGGCGGCCGAACAGACCATGAATGGCCTCATAGTTCGGCTGTGGCCTGGAGAGGCTCTGCCTGGGAGCTATTTCGGGCTGGTGCGGCGGCTGGTGGAGGCCTGTCCAAGGCTCGAAGTCATCAAGCACTCCGTCTGCATTGAAGGTGCCCGTAGGGCCCTTGCCCGTGCTAAGGTGCACTGGGGCAAGCTGGATGCTGAGAAGCTTGTGAAGGACGGGCCACCACCGGGGAAAGAGCATTGCAAGCCCAATAATTATTATAAGGATGTTCTGAAGGGTGTCTGCCTTGTGGCGGATGAATGTTCTAGGGATGTAATTTTTGAGTGAAACTTGCTCGTTTTGTCCTGTGCGCTGAAAACTTGTTCATATGCGCTAAGCAATGCTGTTGGAATTTAAAATATTACCTTTTGTGTGGCTGTTTATCAATTCTGAGAGATGGCAAGTCGTCGGCTTCTGCCCCCGTGCCGCTAGTGCTGGGTCGTTCGGGGATAAACCTGAGCGCTCTTTTTCCCATGTCTGGGTCCTTCGAGGGAGGCGCTCAGCCCAACGAACAAGGCAATCGGACTATAATGCGTGAATACTCTCACTTAGCCATAGAATTCTATAATTTTAAATTTCGGCGAAGCCCCTGGTATTCGGAAGACCGAGTTCGGGGCGCCATCCACGCCTGGCCGGACAGAGCCGGCTCCTCGCTCTAAGCGGCATAAGTCTTTAGGGACTCGAAAAACCTCTCGAACAGCGACCAGCTCTCGCTTCATCATGATAGTCAGTTTTAGCTTTCTCCACTGAGGTGCTCGACCCAGCTCAACTGGGGCACAATCGTAGTGGTTCTCCTAGTGCTACCTTAGCCGATATAGAGGAACGTAAGGCACCAAAACATAGGAGCCGGGCAAACCCAACTATTGACCCAAGACATGATTCGGAGCCGATGCATATAATGCTATAAGTTCGGGGTGCCGCACTTGTTAAAGTGTTCGGACTTCTCACACCATATTGAGGGGTACTAAAGCCCCTGGCGTATTTTGGTCGTACCAAAGTGTACGGATGCAACATGTCGTTAAGGAACATATATTAAAAAGAGTAATGCAAAAATAGACAAAAGCTATGCATTGTTTATTAAAGAGGGCTGCGATCAAAGCAGAACGATACAAATAATGCGATAATCAAAAGGTTGGACTATGTAACATGTCCGTTCCAGGGGCAAGCTGCGGAATAGTATGCGAAACAGGTATACTATCCAAGTCGAGCACCGAGTACAAGTCTCCTTCAAAATCGGCGCCTACGAAGACACCTTGGAGTGTGACGTCATCCTAATGACCGTTTGTCATCTTCTCCTTGGACGGCCATGGCAATTCGATAGAGGAGTCGTCCACAATGGGCGTACAAACCACTATAGCTTCAAGATGCAAAGAAAGGAGTTTGTGTTACGACCTATATCTCCAAGCCAAGTGATCGCCGATAAGCAAGCCACCCATCATGGAGAGAATGGTGAGAGAGTGAGCCACCAAAAAGAGAGTGAGCGCCACAAGCCCAAATTGAGTGCCTCCACGATGAGCGAAAACAAGAACCTAGTTCTATTTGCCACCAAACGTGAGATGAGAGAAGTGTGTGAGAACCCATCTAGTGTCCTACACTACGTCCTCGTGTGCAAGGACAATTCACCACAAACTAACACTTCTCACACTCTTCCTCTAGTGTTGTCTTCTCTTTTGCAGGAATTTCATGATGTTTTCCCCGATGAGCTACCTTCGGGACTACCTCCACTATGAGGCATTGAGCACCGCATCGACCTCATCCCCGGAGCAACGCTTCCGAACAAAGATCCCTACCGCATCAACCCCGAAGAAACCAAAGAAATTCAAAGGCAAGTAAAGCATCTCATCGACCATAGACATGTGCGTGAAAGTTTGAGCCCTTGTGCCGTTCTGGTCATTCTTGTGCCAAAACGTGACGGTAGTTTTCACATGTGCTCCGATTGTAGACCTATCAATGCTATCACCATTCGTTATAGGTATCCCATTCCACGCCTAGATGATATGCTAGATGAGCTTAGTGGTGCCACTATATTTTCCAAAATTGATCTTAAGAGTGGTTACTATCAAATCTGCATACAAGAGGGTGATGAATGGAAAACCACCTTCAAAACCAAGTTTGGTTTGTATGAGTGGTTAGTCATGCCTATGGGTCTCTCGAAAGCACGGGGCACTTTTATGCGCCTTATGAATCATGTTTTTCTCCCTTACATTGGTATATCTGTTGTGGTTTACTTCGATGACATTCTTGTGTTTAGCTAATCTATCAAAGAGCAAGTCACCCATGTCCACACCATTTTGCAAACTCTTAGAAAAGAGAGCCTCTATGCTAATATGGAGAAATATCTTTTTGGTGTTGATAAGCTCGTTTTCTTGGGGTTTGTGGTTTCTTCTAAGGGTGTTCATGTAGATGAGTCCAAGATCAATGCTATTAAGACTTGGTCACAACCAACCAACTTGCATCAAGTGCGTAGTTTTCTTGGTCTTGCGGGTTTCTATCGTCGCTTTGTGAAGGATTTTAGCACCATTGCTTCGCCTTTGCATGCTTTGAGCAAGAAGAATGCGCCGTTTATTTGGGGACCATCCCAAGATACCGCATTCAATGAGCTTAAGAATTTGCTTACTCATGCTCCCCTGCTTGCTTTACCCAACTTCGACAAGCCTTTTGATATTCATTGTGATGCTAGCGGTAATGGCATAGGAGGTGTGTTAACGCAAGAGAAGCACCCCATAGCTTACTTTAGTGAGAAACTTTACGGAGCACAACTCAACTATCCCATCTATGACAAAGAGCTATATGCTTTAGTCCGCGTTTTACATGAATGGGAACATTACCTTCGTCCCCATGAGTTTATCATTCATACCGATCATGAGACTCTCAAGTATCTTAAGGGTCAAACTAAGTTGAACAAGTGTCATGCTAAATGGAGTGAATTCATTGAGTCTTTTCCCTATGTCATCAAGTACATCAAGGGTAAAGAAAACATCGTAGCGGATGCTCTTTCCCGCATATGCATGCTAGTCACGCAACTTGAGTTAGATGTCATTGGCTTCGAGCATACCAAATAATTGTGTGAGCATGATGAAACTTTTGCCACTCCTTATGCCAAGTGTTTGTCGTATACATCTTGGGAACGTTATTACATCAAAGACGGCTATCTTATGAGAGCTAACAAACTTTGCATCCCCAAGTTGTCCCTTTGTTTGTTGCTTTTGCAGGAATCACATGGAGGAGGCTTAATGGGACATTTTGGACACGACAAGACGTTCGCCACGCTCTCGAAGAGCTACTTTTGGCCAAAGATGTTTCGGACGTCAATCGCTTCACCAACCGATGTTCAACATGCCGCAAAGCTAAGTCCAAAGCTCAATCTCATTGCCTCTATATGCCTCTACTGATTCCATACCTACCATGGGAAGACATTAGCATGGACTTCGTACTTGGTTTTCCTAGGACTCGCAATGGGAAAGATTCTATATTTGTCGTTGTGGACCATTTCTCAAAAATGGCACATTTTATTCCTTGTAACAAGATAGACGATGCTTCACATGTTGCTAATCTCTTTTGTAGGGAAATATTGCATCTCCATGGTGTGCCAAAGACAATTGTCTCGGACCGCGACGTCAAGTTCCATAGCTACTTTTGGAAGACCCTATGCGCCAAGCTCGGAATCAAGCTACTCTTCTCCACGGCATACCATCCTCAAACCGATGGCCAAACGGAGGTGACAAACTGCTCACTCTCCGCTCTACTTCGAGTACTCATCAAGAAGAACATCAAGGAGTGGGAGGAGTGCCTACCTATCGCCGAGTTCGCCTACAACCAAATAAGACACTCAACAACCGGCAAGTCTCCTTTCGAGGTCATTTACGGATTCAACCCATTGTCACCATTGGACATTCTTCCTCTACCACTCTAAGAGCGCATCAATTTGGACGCAAGTGCGCGTGTGACACATCTCAAGAAGGTGCATGAAGATACAATAAACACCATCGAGCGCCAAGTTCAATGCCTTGTGACCAAGCTCAACTTCAACAAGCAACCTATGGTCTTCAACATTGGCGATCGCGTGTGGCTACACCTTCGCAAGGACCGCTTCCCACAAGAACGCAAGTCCAAGGTTCGACCACGAGCGGATGGACCATTCAAGGTGCTTGCACGCTACAATGACAACACTTACAAAGATCTCTCTCCCTTCCATGGTGATGAAGAATTTGATCCGAGGATGGATCTTCCCCAAGGGAGGGGAGATGATGCGGAGCATCCCAAGGTCATCCCCATGGACCTACCATCGTCTCATCAAGTTCCTAGTGGACCCATGACTCGATCACGTGCAAGAGCTCTTGAAACCGAGGTGACATCTCTCCTCTCACAATTCCACTTTGATGCACATGAAGCATGGCTACTACCTTACATGGACACTTTCTGCATACTCAGGTACCATGGAGAAGCTAAGGAGCAAGGAAAAGAAGAAGAGGAAGATGGACGAGAAGACGGAGAAGAAGGAGGGCTGAAGGAAAAGTCCCAGCCACCGGACGACCGGTCGGGACCGGAAGTCCGGCGCCTGAATCCTCAGCCGAACCCCAGCGAGCGGACGTCCGGTCCAGATCGGACGACCGGTGTCCTTGCACCCGAAGCAAATGAGCGGACGTCCGGCGCACCAGCACCCGAGCCAACATCAGCAGAAGTCCGGAGCTACCGGACGTCTGGCACCCCCATCACAAAATGGAACCAGCGAACGACCGGAGGACACCGGACGTCCGGCAGCTCCTGAGACACCGGACAACCGGTCCCCAGCGGACGTCCGGTACCTGTCTGCGCACAGTGTTCAGGCTCGAGGCCGATGTACCCCTTCTCTTCGCCCCCATTTGCACTTAGACTATAAATAGACCCCCCATTCATCCTAGCTAGGGTCAGCAAATGTTTAGCTCATACTTGTGAGAGAGCTTTTCTCATCCATGTCGGATCTACTCCACGAGAGAGACCGCGGCCCCTCTACGGAGAAGATCCACCTTTGATTCAAGACCCCTCACGAGAAGATCCCCTTGTGGATTCAAGACCTCCTCACGGAGAAGAACCGGTTACCGTGTATCATCCTTAGTTGTCCGTGGTTTCGTGTATCGTTCTATGTACTCAAGGATCTAGCCCATGTGTGACTTATTCGTGTCGGTTTAGTGGTTTTCCCTCTTGTCTTTACCCTCCGTTCGTCCCTGTGTTCTTCGTGATTTCCCTGGGATCTGCTCCTTTCGTGAAAGATCAGGCGATTAGGGTCTCTACCCTACATCAATGCCCAAGGCACCCAAAGTAAATATTTTAAGGATACTGAAGCATCTAAGCATGGGGATGCCCCGGTTGGCATCCCATCTTCTTTAACAATTATCGGTATACCTCGGTTTTTGTTTCGTTCACATGATTTGTGTGCTTTGTTTTTGTTCTTCCTTTATGAACCATGCTAGTATGATATAGCCCTTCATTGATTTATAGAATTCTTCATGTGCTTCATTATATCTTTTAAGTATGATTTTATAGAATTGCTCTTTGTCCTTCACTTAAATCTTTTGAGTATGGTTTTATAGAATGCTTCGTGTGCTTCACTTATAAATTTTGAGCTTGGACATTGGTTAGTTTGTATTAATTGTAGAATGCTCCATGAACTTCACTTATATATTTTGGAGTATGAATAATGCTATCATCTAAAGCGGGTTTGACTAGTGATCCCGCTATTCCGAATGACGAGAATTTTGCTTATGTGGAGGGTAGTAAAATTTCTATGCTCATAGATCATGAAAAGAATGCTTTATGTGATGGTTATGTTGTTGAATTCATTCATGATGCTACTGAGAATTATTATGAGGGAGGAATATATGCTTGTAGGAGTTGCAATAATATCAAGTTTCCTCTCTAGGTGCTTAAAGTTTTGAAGTTATCCTTGTTTTTCCTTCCTATGCTAGCTGATTCTTGTTCCCATAAGTTGTGTACTCACAAAATCCCTAGGCATAGGATGTGGTTTAGGTTTAAATTTGCTAGTCATATTCTTCATGATGCTCTCTTTATGTTCAAGTCTTATCTTTTATGTGAGCATCATTGAAATCATCATGCCTAGCTAAAAGGCATTAAAGAAAAGCGCTTGTTGGGAGACAATCCAATATTTACCTTTACTGTTTTTGTGTGTTCTCAAGATTAAGATACTGTAGTAATCATGTTTTATATCTTTTGTTTCAATAAAGTGCCAAGTAAGACCTTTGGGAAAAGTTGGGTGAAAGTTAATGTGATCTTGCTGTAAAAAACACAAACTTTGGGCTCACGAGATTAGCTGCCATGTTTTACAGAAGAGTGCTTTGGTTCTGAGTCTTTTTGCAGAAGATTAATAGAAAAATTCCTCATGTCCACCAATTTAGTTAATAATTTTTTGAGTAGCATAAGTATGGTTAGTGTTCAGATCATTACAGACTGTTCTATTTCTAACAGATTCTGTTTTCATTGCATAGTTTGCTTGTTTTCTAGTTTCTATGACTTATATTTCTCAATATAAATTGTAGAAATGATATGGTATAGTAGGAATTGCGTGAGAACAATTATGAGTCTTGTATTTGACAGTACCAAAGTGAATGGTTTACTCTTTATCATACTAACCTATCTCACGAAGTTCCGTTAAGTTTTATGTGATTGAAGTTTTCAAGCTTTGGTGAGATATCGATATGAGAAGAATAAGGAGTGGATAGACCCTAAGCTTGGGGATGCCCAAGGAACCCCAAGGTAATATTCAAGGAGGACTCAAGCGCCTAAGCTTGGGGATGCCCCGGAAGGCATCCCCTCTTTCGGCTTCAAAACTATCGGTATACCTTACTCGGAGCTATATTTTTATTCGTCGCATGATATGTGTTTTTCTTGGAGCGTATTTTTAATTTTACTTGCTGTTTGAATAAAATCATTGGATCTGAATTATTAAATGAAAAATAATCCTCCCATGTCTAGTTAATTGTTTGACTACTCAGTGTCCTTCACTATTATCTTTTGGAGTAGTTTGTCATTTACTCACGTGCTTCACGTATATCCTATGAGTAAATGGTTGAATAATTGAAATATCATAAACCTGAATTTATATATGTTTCATATGCTTATACCATGGGGTGTAATGACTTCACATTGAATAAGTATAGGTAGTAAACTTATTGAAAGTTAGCAAACATAGAATTGGTCACTTGAAAAATTCATGAAAGAATATTGAAGGAAGAGAGATTCCACATATAAATATACTATCTTGGACATCTTTTGTAATTGTGAGCTCTCATTAAAATATGACATGCTAAAAGGTTGATGTCGGACATGGAAGACAATGTAATGGGTTATGTTTTCTTATATCCGAAATAAAGTATATTGTCTTGGATCATCCAACATGTTGAGCTTGCTTTTCCCCCTCATGCTAGCCAAATTCTTTGCGCCATGTAGAGATACTACTTGTGCTTCTAAACATTCCTTAAACTAGTTTTGCCATGAGAGTCCACCATACCTACCTATGGATTGAGTAAGATCCTTCAAGTATGTTGTCATCGGTGCATGCAATAAAAATTGCTCTCTAAATATATATGATCTATTAGTGCGAAGAAAATAATATTTATACGAACTTGTGATAGGGAAGAAATAAGAGCGATGGACTACATAATAAAGGTCCATATCACAAGTGGCAATATAAAGTGACGTTCGTTTGCATTAAGATTTTGTGCATCCAACCATAAAAGCGCATGACAACCTCTGCTTCCCTCTGTGAAGGGCCTATCTTTTACTTTTATCTTCTACCCTTATGCAAGAGTCATGGTGATCTTCACCTTTCCTTTTTACATTTTATCCTTTGGCAAGCATATTGTGTTGGAAAGATCCTGATATATATATCCAATTGGATGTAAGTTATCATGAACTATTATTGTTGACATTACCCTTGAGGTAAAAGGTTGGGAGGCGAATCTATAAGCCCATATCTTTCTCTATGTCCGATTAAAACTTTGAACCCATAAATATCACGTGATTGTTAGCAATTGTGAAAGATTAAATGATAGTTGAGTGTGTGGAGTTTGCTAAATCAAAGCTCTAACATAGACCCTTCCTGAAAATAAGATGAATTGCAATTGTATGATGACTGAGAATATAGTTTGTTAGTTTCAAGAAATTTTATGATCTATACTTTAACATGTGAATAGATTGTTACTTGATCATGAAAATGAGCTACTGTTATGATATATAATGATGCTATAAAAAGTGATTGGAACTATCATTGATGAAACTTATGCACTTCCTAGCATTCACACTTCATAAATTATTTCTTTTATCATTTACCTACTCGAGGATGAGCAGGAATTAAGCTTGGGGATGCTAATACGTTTCCAACATATCTATAATTTATGAAGTATTCATGCTATTATATTATCAACCTTGGATGTTTTATATGCATTTATTTGCTATTTTATATGATTTTTGGGACTAACCTATTAACCTAGTGCCCGGTGCGAGTTTCTTTTTTTCCTTGTTTTTGAGTTTTACAGAAAAGGAATATCAAAAGGAGTCCAATTGACGTGCCAATTTTTGATGATTTTTTATGGACCAAAAGAAGACCCCGGAGTAAAAGTGTTGGGCTAGGAGAGTCCCGGGGCGTCCACGAAGGTGGGGGCGCGCCCACCCCCCTAGGCGCGTGGGCCTGCCTCGTGGACGCCTTGAGGACCTCCTTGACGTGAGACCGACGCCAAAAATTCCTATAAATACAGAAACCTCTGAAAATTAACCTAGATCGGGAGTTCCGCTGCCAGAAGCCTCCGTAGCCACTGAAAACCAATCTAGGCCCTCTCTCGCACCCTGCCGGAGGGGGCCATCATCACTAGATGGCATGGAGGAGGATCCCGGAGGGGCCATCATCACCATGAAGGCCAAGGACCAGAGGGAGAACCTCTCCCCATCTAGGGGGGAGGCCATGGAGGAGGAAGCACAAGGGGGGAGAACCAATCGTCCTCTCTCTCGGTGGCACCGGAGTTCCATCGGGAGGGGAATCATCACCGCGGTGATCCTCTTCATCAACATCACCATCATCATCACCATCCTCATCTCATATACACGGTCCACTCTCCCGCACCCCGCTGTAATCCCTACTTGAACATGGTGCTTTATGCCACATATTATGATGCAATGATGTGTTGCCATCCTATGATGTTTTGAGTAGACATCCTTTGTCTTTGGGTTGATTGATGATCTAGATTGGTATGAGTTGTATGTTTTACTTTGGTGCTGTCCTATGGTGCCCTCCGTGTCGCGCAAGCATGAGGGATTCCTGCTGTAGGGTGTTGCAATACGTTTATGATTCGCTTATAGTGGGTTGCGTGAGTGACTGAAACACAAACCCGAGTAAGGGGATTGTTGCCTATGGGCTAAAGAGGACTTGATGCTTTAACGCTATGGTTGGGTTTTACCTTAATGATTTTTAGTAGTTGCGGATGCTTGCTAGAGTTCCAATCATAAGTGCATATGATCCAAGTAGAGGAAGTATGTTAGCTTATGCCTCTCCCTCATATGAAACTGCAATAGTGATTACCAGTCTTGTTAACAATTTCCTAGGACAATTCCGCACACCGATCCACCATTATTCCACACTCGCTATTTATAATATTTAGTAATATATTCTAACTTCATGATAACAGCACCTACCTTTATATTTTAGCTCTCCGATATCATACAAAGCTATCCTCTTCATACCCACAACATAGTTTTATTTCATGTTGCTAGTTGGAAGCAAACGTTCGGTGTACGTAGAGTCATATTAGTGGCAGATAGGGCTTGCGAGAATATTTATCTTACCTTTAGCTCCTTGTGGGTTCCACACTCCATACTCATCACTTACACCTTTAGAAATTACTACGATGATTCCCTGCAGTTGGGGATTATCACCTGTCGAGGATGTTGGCGGGGCTGTTGCCAGGGAGGCCGGCAAGGAGCCTGACAGGGAGGGGGTGGTCGACGACCAACCTTCCTCCCCTGCAGCCCCCGTCTCGGGCAAGTACCTGAAGGTGGGCGATGATCTGTTCATCAGCCTCCCGGGGACGGCAAGCACCAGAGTGCTAGCCGAAGGGGAGGTTTTCGATGATGAGGTCCTCGCCGCCGCCGGTCTCTAGGTCGTTGATGAACCTAGCACCAGCAGCGGTGGTTCCCAAGAGGAGCAGCTCCTCCGGGCCATTAGCGCCAACTTTTAGAAGCTCCAGACACTCCACCGTGCCTGCCAGGATAAGGTGAATTCCAGGATGGCGGCTATGGACAAGGCGGAAGCGGATTTACAGGAGCACGTCGCTTCGACGCAAGTCTGGTTCAGCGAGGCCTAGGAAGAACTGAGGACCGCCCAGGGTGAGCTGGATGAGCGCAAGCGGGAGCTCATCCTGAAGCAGGCCGACATCGATAAGGCCCAAGAGGCGCTGAAGGAACAGGCTGCCAAGGAAGTAGCTGCCCAGCAGCAACAACAAGCTCTGCAGGACACCCAGGAGGAAGACCTCATTGCACTTGAGTAGGCGCTTGCCACCATGCTGCATGGCAAGGACGAGGAGATCGGGAAGATTGTCGCGCAGTGGACCCAGGAGCTGGAGCAGAAGCACAAGGACGCACTTGATGCTCTGGCCCTGGACCAAGCCGACAAGGTGGAGAAGCTAGGGCTAGAGCAGGAGGGCCTGAAGAAGGAGATCTCGGGGCTGACGGAGTAGAGGGACACGGCCAACCACACTCTGGCGGAGTTGGAGGTCGCCATCTCTGACAAGACAACCTGCTCTCTGAGGCCAATGGCTCCATAAACTACCTGAAGCTAAAACTGGACGGCTTGGAAAGGATGCTTCCCAAGGTCAGGGCCCGTGAGGAGACCCTGAACAAAACCCTTGAGAGCAATAGGCAGCTGCGGAAGGATGTCGCCATCTCATCAACGTTGCAAAAAAGCTCACCACACAGCTAGCCGTCATGGGCACATGCCGGACACTAGGTTCTCCCAGGAGGCGAACACAAGCCCCAATGCCAGGCTAAACTTGTTCTTCGAGCATGTCCTCGACGCCTTGGAGCAGCTCCGCTCCAATCGAGAGACCTACATAGCCAATGAGTCTCAGAGGCTTTGCTGGGGTGCCTTGACCAAGGTGCTCACCAAGGTGGTGTTTTGGAACCCCAACATGGACTTAGCTATCGCGCTTGAGAGCTTGCCGGAGGATGCGGACCTCGGGCACTCGAAGAGCGCATCGAGCCCATCATCAACTGCGTCAACGGAGTCAAGAGGGTGTAGGGCCAGTGCCGGGACTAGCCACCCCATTCCTCATTGCCGCTGCCAGTTCATGACCAAGACAATTTTATCTTAAGTTAGAACCGCGGTGACCATTGATGTAATATAACTTTGCAGTATTTTGAAATAGTGCATGCTATCTTCCTGTTTGAGCTTTCTTTGTATGTACACACCCTATGCTTCGTTGGATAGGTTTGACGACGCGTAAACCCATGTTGTGGCACTTTGAGGAACGAATCCTTAGCAGCCTGCCGGGAGGCGCGTGCTGCCAGGCAAGCCACCTTGCCATTCTCGGCAAAGCCGCTCAAACTGTTGAGAGGACTCAAAACAGAACAAGGGTGTTGCCAATAGCGGAAGGGTTCCCTCACGTGCAGGTTTTCCATACAAGGAGCAAGATCTTTCAAGGAAGATAAGCTTATGTAAAAAAAGGAAATTGGTCAAGGTTTTGGGTGACTTAGATTTCCGTCGCCACGCGGAGTTGTTGCGGCTGCAGATGACATCGCTCGCGTGGCTGATGGTGACAGAGCGATGGAGATGAGATTGACCTCCTCCACCGTCAGCGTATGCCCTGTCCCCTGCCCGCACTAGCACGGACAGACCGGCTCCAGACAAGCAAACCACTGGGGCCGCCTTCTTTTTACGAGCTATGGCGATGAAAAGTCGATGTGCTTACTTTTAAACCAGATTTTCACAGCTTCAAAGCCCCCTACCTTGCGCGCCAAAGATGTCGGGGGAAACGACACCTATGGGATCCCGGGGAACCCCTTTCTACGGTTGGCGGGGCGTGGAGCTCCACAAAGAGTAGGTCTAAAAGATCAGCGCAGGTGGATTTTTTACCCAGGTTCGGACCGCAAACGATGCGTAAAACACTAGTCCTGCTTGTTTGTGTATATTTGGTGTTCTTGAGTTCTTGAACTAGCTGCAGTGCATGCCCAGTCCAGAAAAGTCTGAATCCTTCCACAGTACGCCTCGAGCCACCTTTTATATGTCAAAGGGGTCGCCATAGTGGCACACAGGAGGTGGAAAGTATCTATAGTGTACAATTTTATCGCCTGGCATCATAGGACAAGCACATTTAATGCACTGTCGACGTGCCCTCTTGTTTTATCAGGGACGGCAATGAAGCTCGTCCTGTCCGTTGCTGCTTCGCCTTGCTTCGACGCGCGTCCAAGCTGACGAGGCATGCAACGCCATGCTGGCTGGCTGGCTGCTGTGCTGGTGCGGTGACAGGGTCTTCACGAAGATCTGCATGCCACCACATAGGTGCTTGACTAGTTGGCCCAGAAGCTCCATGCTGCCACACAGGTGTTTGCCTAGTTGGCGGGCTAGTTGCCACGTCGGCACGGCCGTGGAGCAGCGAAATGTTGGTGGGTGCGGGCCCAGCTATGACCCAGCAGATGCCCCCGGCAAGGGTCTTGTCGGGGCCTCGTGGCCGTCCCTGACAAGGATCTTGTCGGGGGCCTTCATCTGTCCTCGGCAAGGATCTTGCCGGGGGTCTTCGTCTTCTGGTTCTCATCTAGGCTTGCAGGCCTTTGGTGCTTCACAAAGACTGCATGCCACCACGCAGGCACCCCCGAGCCTTGGTCTTGATGTGCCGATGGTGTCAAACCTCTCGGGCTCAAGGGCGGCGGCCTTGCTGTTTATTGGGCAAGTTGCCCCGGCAAGGGCCTTGCCGGGGGAAGTCTAACTTGTCCTTTTCCTCCTCGCGCCTCTGGCTTGAGTACTGCCTTGGCAGTTTCATATCTTTCCTTCCTCTGCCCTTCCAGGCATGGCCTCATGTGTTGCTACGACTGCCCGTGCGCAAGTAAAGGGGTACAGAAAGGCCCCTACTTTTTTACACCGACAAGATAGGTTTATACACCCGCACACTCGTGCTTCCACTATCGCGTACATGTCTCTCTCGCGCTCCTTGTATCAATGTAGATTTTTCGTCCCTTCTTGAGACACGCCCTCTCGATCGTGCACACACACTATCGCCACATTTTAAGATGATACCTCTCGCACACACACTCTTTGTGTCTTTTTCTCACATGCACTCCGTCCTCCTCCTCTCTCCCTCTCTTTGACACACACAACACACACACACACATGGGATTTTTGCAACAACTAGCAAGATGCCCATGCATTGCACGGAACATCAAGATGCATTTGTATGAGTAGTTTATCTTGTGGGAGAAAAGGATGAATGAGGGAAGGCCTTATTTGCAAATGTGGAAAGGGGTGTGGGTATCTTTTTGCAAAGTTGCCATAGTTTCCTTCCTATCTGTCAGATATAAATCGGACGGCCTATATTGCAGGATGGCATGCATACCATCATCACCAACTCTGTTTTTTATCTCTATCCCTACTCTTATAAAAAGCATAGTTGGTGATCATGGTGTGCCTGCCATCCTGCAATATTGGCCGCCCGATCTATATCTAACGGATAGGAAGGAAACTATGGCAATTTACCCACACTCCTCTCCACATTTGCAGATCAGGCCTTCCCTTGTTCATCCTTTTCTCCCACAAGATCTTGATGTTCGTGCAACACATGGGCATCTTTCTAGTAAGAATAGAAATTAGAGATATACCACTTCTCGAATCTTGAAACCAACAACATTCCTCCCTTATCTCATCAAAACCGCCAAATGAATATATTTTGAGTGAAACAGAAGATATTTTTAGTGATACACGTATTTCAAAACTAGACTCTTTTTTCTATCAAATCAGTGAATATGTATTAATCTACTTTGATCGTGTGGCAATGCATTGGCACATTGCTAGTAGTTATTACTACTGTATAATTTTTTGGACACCAGACAAACGGTGGAGTACATATACGAAGAGAAGAGGCGCATGCACGCAGTCAGTCTCTCGCTCTCTCACACACATGAGAGTTACGTAAAGGCACCATTAATAGATAAACCCTAAAACCCTAGGTGCACGATTGCTTCATGCGCGGGTACTGGGTACATGGTGGATCACACCTTTGTAGGAATAGTCAGCTTGCATGATAATTTGATCCGTAGGAGTTGATGGCCGGGACCACAAGTGAACGACCTGGAGGCGGTGGCTTGCCAGTTGCCACAGATCAAGTAGCCACGTTTAAAATATCATATTTTTTTACCGGGGTAAGAGTTTAGATTTCAAGGGTGCATTATAAGTACTTAAGTAGTTTTTAGAACGATTGATATGGAGCAAAAATGGGATTCATAGCTACTACCTCCTTGGCGTATGGTTGTATGGGTTTATGTCGCGAGATGTTGAACCTGGTAGATCTAGGGCAAATACTATGGTTTAGATGTTGGTTTTCAGTAATGAAAATCGGAAGGGGGAAACCCTTCTTTGATAAAAAAACAACTACCTCCGTCCTGGCTTACTAGTCCCCATCATATGTTGGGTCAAAGTTTGTCCATGAATTTTACTTGTAAAATGTGAATGGAAAATCAGATTTTGTTATACCAAAACAAAAAAGGACTAGAGGGAGTGATTGCTCTGACACGGACACGGCCTTTCATAGCGCACGCATTGAACTGGCGCGCCGGCCAAGAGGGCCCCACTTGCTGCAGGCCCGACTGAACATGCCTCCTCGCTGCATGCAACTGGCTTCAGACTGCCCCGCCTGCCTCCATTCAATACGCGCGTGTGCTAGCAACACGTCCTTCCATGAGCCGTCCGGCATTTTAGAACACAAAAAATGATCAAAATATAATTAATTACGCATGGTCTTGACTTTTCGTGCTTGCATTGGTAGCAGGAACTTGAGGTTTTTCTTTATTTATAACTCTCCTCACATTTTTTTGGCTTTGAAGTGAATCATGGTTGTGGACATTATCTATGAATGTGCAGATATCTATGAACATGAGTTTGATGTGGAAGTGGAACTTGGAATGTTGGGCTTGCGCGTGAACTATACCATGTCCAATGCTTCGTCTGTTATTGTTTGGAAAGTAATTGTTGTTATTACATGACCCTAAAAAATTATTTTGTGCCACATCAGTAGATGCATGGACATCACAATAGGCGTGCTGACTGGATAAACATTAGAACCTAGCTATTATGAAGGAAAATTTGTATTGACAACAATTTTAGATAGCAGGAGACGCCTAGCCTGCTCTGCCTCTGCGAGCTTCTTTCTGGCTTCTTCCATCTCTTCTTTGGCTTGGGTGAAGAGAGCATCTGATTGCTCTTTTCGCTTCTTCAGGAACTTATCTACATTCTCAAGGGCTGCTGCACACTTTCTTTTAGCCTTTACTAGAGCCACGTGGACACGAACAGTTGACGACTCCACCTGGCTTGTGTGTAATCCAGAATCATCTGGGAATTTGCACCTTGTTTCTACTCCAGCATCATTAGGGAACTGGCACCTTGTCTGTAATCCAGCCTCATTTTCGAAACATGATCTCGAGGATGAACATACTTCCCTCCTTGCAGGAACTGCATCCTGACATGAAGTTACTTCTTTTTTAGATCAATACTCAGAGCAACCCAGATCCATTTAGTAGAAGGTAGATAAACAGGACTCGGAGAACTGAATTCAAAAGGAAAAAAAATATAAAAACATACTACAAGGTGAGAACACCCACTTCCTACATCAAGCTAAAAACAAAAGCTGTAGGGCGATTAAGACTCATCTTATTACACATGAAGAACACAAGGCTAAGAGAAACAGAAACTACGACATATACACATCAAAGAACACGAGGCTAAACGAAAGTAATTGAAAGGGTGTTACTTACCAAAGTTCATTTTACAGGTTCGTGCAGCGCCTCTTTAACTTGCCATGCTCCTTGAAGATGTCCCCAATATCCCGTGTTTGGTCTTCATTTCTCCTATGCACGTTCGCACTCGTGGTTTTAAAATCTCAACATGGCAAGAAAAATATACTAGTAATACTCACGCATCTTGTGGGCAACATTAAAGCACTCGTCTGCCGTGTTAGAGCATCTCCTACGGAAGCGCAATGCACGTCACTTTAAAAAAACGTTTATAGTGCTGAGATCGAGAAGTAGAGATAGATACTAGAGACTAGAGGGTAGAGACATAGATAGTTCTCAGCACAGATAGATAAAAAAATAGATAGTTCAACTACTCCTCGTCGTCCGACTCCTCCTCGGTGATGTACTCCTCCGACGTCTCAATGTAGGCGTGAAGATACCGATCGTCGTGGGATTCCCAGGGCGACGTTGCTCCTAGCCTCATGTTGAATTGAGCATCCGCTTTTCGCGTATGCTTGTCCTCGCGATAGGAAGCTCGCTCCGCCTTCCTCTTCTCCCTCTCCGCCCTCCTTTGCGTGTAGAACTCACGCTCGTTGATGATGTCCCGCGGGAAGCGTTGGCGCCCCAGCACCATGGCTTCGTCGTCCATCTCGGTGATGTCGAGACGGTGCTCCTGCCTCCGGTTGTCGGGACGATCCTCGTCGGTGATAAGCTGTGGTAGAGGCGCTCGCTCCTGCGTCAGCACGTTGGGGAAGTTCAATGTTCTATGAGGCCACCGGAGGCACGACGCCGCTGCGTCGTATGCACGGGCGGCGTCATTGGCGGTGTCGAAATTGCCGAGGCCGAGGCGCATCCTGCCGAACCGGATCTCGGCAGAGAAGCCGCAGGAGGGGCGCGCGCGTACGCCGCGGTATCCCCATGTTTCCCGGCAACGCGTCGGCATGGTGGCGCGGCGACGGCAAGGCAAGAAAGAGCGGGAAGAGAACGGTGGCGAGGTGTAGAGTGGGGAGAGAGCGGTGGCGAGTCACATAGCGGGGAGAGAGCAGTGGCAAGGCAAAGAGCGGTGGGAGGGCATTGGATTTTATTAAGCGTGCCGAACGCCGCGTGCCAAAACTAGCGCGCGCCCGGCCACTTTTTCCCGCGCGCGCGATCCTTTCCCGACGTCCCTTCTATCTCTACTCTCTTCTCTACTGTTATATTTTTATTTTATATTTAATATTTATATCTACTCTCTTCTCTACTATTATATTTATTTTATATTTAATATTTGTCTCTACTTCTCTACTCTCTACTCTTTTTTCCTACTTTCTTTTAAAAAACAGAGTTGGAGATGATGGTGTGCCTGCCATCCTGCAATATAGGCCGTCCGATTTACATCCGACGGATAGGAAGGAAACTATGGAAATTTTGAAGAAAGATACCCACACACTACTAGGGAAAAGCCTAGCAGTAGCGCGGGTAAAATGCTTATCAGTAGCGCGGGCAGCTGCGCTACTGATACGGCGCTACAGCTAACGCTTAGCAGTAGCGTGTGCTGACCTGTGCTACTGCTATCTAGGGATAGCAGCAGCGGTCGTTGTAAAAACGCGCTGCTACTAATATCTATAGCACCCTTGATAGAGGCAAAGGTGTCCTGTCTTTCGATGAGATACTGGCTATCGTTTTAGAGGAAGTCGACTTTGACGATCCGACTACGAACATGCGAGGACGTCGCGCCTTAGCAATCGCTAAACCAACTCCGAGGGGTTATTGACCACGCCGGAGCATGATCAACCTGACCACGAGGGCCTCTTTCCTGCGAGCAAACGAAGAACAAGCACGAAACTGAGATTGCAATCTGGATATTGCGAATATAAGATGAAAGCTTTATTGATCAAGGTGGGGTTCTGTGACGTCTTGGTCTGGTCGTTGGACACAAACGAAGTACGCGAAGTTGCAGCTATGGCGAACTTTTAATCTAAAGAAAACCCAAAGTCTAAACGATGCCCTAAGGGCTGTATATATGGAGGAGAGAGGGGGAATTTCGTGGCACTTGGTGGAGGGGTCCGAAACCAACCCTAACTCTAGTTTCCCCATGCATACGGACTCTAAAAACAGCCTATACTTAAGTACTTCGAAAATACATGGGCCTGGCCCAATAATAAGGTGACGCAGCACCTAAAATAGCCTCTGGACGAAATTTATGAAGTGGCATCTTGTATATTTCGTCCCATGCTTCATGCACTCATTATGGTGGCTTCAGAGTCCCGGAATCATCACTTGTAACTCCGTTCTTGTTCCCCTTGTGCATGCCATCATCTGCATGCTTGAACTTGCTCCAAGGTTCATCATTCTTGTCCAAGCTAGGCCCTTCATTTGTAAGCAAAACAAATATATCCAATTTAGGCAGCATCATATTCTCATGAACATTAGAATCGTTACCAAGAAACGAAAGTACCTGATAATTCAATTGGCGTGTGCGAGCTCTAGTAATTGGTCCAGTATGTATAGCAGCAGGGGCTGTGGGTGTAACAATGGTATTGATGTCCTCATCATCCTCCCCTTCTTGAATTGAAGTTGTCCTCGATGAAAGTTCATCGTCCTCACCCAAATAAGGCTTCAAATCTGCAATGTTAAAAGTGGGACTAACCCCAAAATCTGCAGGCAGCTCAAGTTTATATGCATTATCATTTATTTTCTCTAACACCTTATTAGGACCATCAGCACGTGGCATTAGCTTTGATTTGCGCAAATTAGGAAATCTATCCTTACGCAAATGTAACCAAACAAGATCTCCAGGTGCAAACACAACATGTTTTCTACCCTTATCTCCAGCAAGTTTATATTTAGCATTCGTACGCTCAATGTTTTCCTTACTTAACTCATGCATTTTTAAAATCAATTCAGCACGTTCTTTAGCATCAAAATTAACCTTCTCCGAAGATGGAAGAGGCAACAAATCAATAGGTGCACGAGGTAGGAAACCATACACAATTTCAAAAGGGCACATCTTAGTAGTAGAATGCAATGAACGATTATAAGCAAATTCAATATGAGGCAAGCATTCTTCTCACATTTTCTTGTTATTCTTCAAAATAGGCCTAAGCATAGTAGACAATGTTCTATTGACTACTTCAGTTTGTCCATCAGTTTGGGGGTGACAAGTAGTACTAAAAAGCAGTTTAGTCCCCAACTTAGCCCATAAACATCTCCAAAAGTGGCTAAGAAATTTAGTATCACGATCTGAAACAATAGTATTTGGCACACCATGCAAGCGAATAATTTCATGAAAGAACAAATCAGCAACATTAACAGCATCATCGCTTTTATGACATGGTATAAAGTGTGCCATTTTCGAGAACCTATCCACGACAACAAATATGCTATCCCTCCCCTTCTTTATTCGAGGTAAACCTAAAACAAAGTCCATAGATATATCCTCCCAAGGAACACTAGGTACAGGCAAAGGCATATATAAACCATGAGGATTGAGTCGTGACTTAGCTTTTTGACGTGTAGTGCAACGAGCAACAAAACGCTCAACATCCCGTCTCATCTTTGGCCAAAAGAAATGTGTAGCAAGTATATCCTCGGTCTTCTTGACGCCAAAGTGTCCCATTAATCCTCCTCCATGCACCTCCTGCAACAACAAAAGAGGAACGAAGCTAACTGGAATGCATAGCTTGTTAGCACGAAACACAAATCCATTGTTAAGAACGAACTTGTTCCAAGTTCTCCCTTCCTTACAATTCTGCAATACATCTTTAAATTCATCATCATGAACATATTGATCTTTGATGGTCTCCAAACCAAATATTTTAAAGTCATGTTGTGAAAGCATAGTATAACTACGAGACAATGCATCAACAATAACATTTTATTTACCCTTCTTGTGTTTAATGACATAAGGGAAAGTCTCAATGAATTCAACCCATTTAGCATGTCTACGGTTCAGTTTTTCTTGACTTTTAATGTGTTTCAAAGATTCATGATCAGAATGTATAACAAATTCCTTGGGCCATAAATAATGTTGCCATGTTTCTAAGGTCTGAACAAGAGCATATAATTCTTTATGATAAGTAGAATAGTTCAGACTAGGCCCACTCAATTTTTCAGAAAAGCATGCAACAGGTTTGCCCTCTTGTAATAACACACCTCCTAATCCAATTCCACTAGCATCACATTCAAGCTCAAAAGTCTTATTGAAATTAGGAAGTTGGAGTAAAGGAGCATGTGTCAACTTATCTTTCAATACCGTGAAGGCTTCTTCCTGTGTGGTACCCCAAACAAAAGGCACATCCTTCTTTGTAAGCTCGTTGAGAGGTGTAGCAATGGTGCTGAAATCTCTCACAAAACGCCTATAGAAACCAGCGAGGCCAAGGAAACTCCTCACTTGTGTGACCGTTTTGGGCTGCGGCCAACTCTCAATAGCTTCAATCTTGGCTTTGTCGACTTCAATTCCCTATGGAGTAACAACATAGCCAAGAAAAAAATACTCGGTCGGTGTAAAAGGTGCACTTTCCAAGGTTACCAAACAAACGTGCATCACGTAGAGCAATAAAAACAGCACGTAAATGTTCCAAATGTTCCTCCGAAGATTTGCTATAAATCAGTATATCATCAAAATAGACTACCACAAAACGTCCAATGAAAGCACGTAAAACGTCGTTCATTAGTCTCATGAAAGTACTAGGTGCATTAGTTAACCCAAAAGGCATGACTAACCACTCATATAAACCAAACTTAGTTTTAAATGTAGTTTTCCATTCATCTCCCAATTTCATATGAATTTGATGGTATCCACTATGCAAATCAACTTTGGAGAATATTGTAGAGCCACTCAATTCATCAAGCATGTCGTCTAGCCTAGGAATAGGATGACGATAACGAATAGTAATATTATTAATGCCTCTACAATCAACACACATATGCGACGTACCATCCTTTTCGGCACTAAAATGATAGGAACAGCACAAGGACTAAGGGATTCACGTATATAACCTTTGTCAAGTAGCTCCTGTACTTGACGCATAATCTCCTTCATCTCCTCTGGATTGGTACGGTATGGCGCACGGTTGGGTAATGATGCACTGGGAATTAAGTCAGTTTGATGCTCAATCCCTCGAATAGGTGGTAATCCCGGTGGCACGTCTTGTGGAAAGACGTCAGCGAACTCCTGCAAAATGTTAGTGACAGCAGGAGGCAAAGAGGAAGGCACGTCCTCGAATGAAAATAATGCCTCTTTGCACACAAAAGCATAGCAAACAGATTTGCTAAAATTTAGATCATCAATAGCAGATTTTGTGGCAAGTAAACATGCACTTTTCAATTTAATTTCAGAAGCAACACTAGATGGTTTATTATTAGGCTACATTTGTTGCTCAAATTCTTTTGCCACAATCTGATTTTCACTCTTATTGTTCTCCTGTTTTGCATTATTAGCTCTATTAATATCATCTTTCAAACTAGAATCAGGAGTCATAGGAAGCAAAGTAATATTTTTATCCTTATGAACAAGAGTATACTGATTGTTTCTACCATGATGTACAAATTTTTTATCAAATTGCCATGGTCTACCAAGTAATAAGGAACATGCTTGCATAGGTACCACATCACAATCAACACAATCAGCATATGTAGCGATACTAAAATGCACATGAACAGTATGTGTTACCTTAACCTTGCCGCTGTTGTTGAACCATTGAATGTAGTAAGGATGTGGATGTGGTCTTGTGGTGAGAGATAGCTTCTCCACCATCTCCATGCTAGCCAAGTTGTTGTAGCTCCTTCCATCTATGATGACGCGAACAGAACGTTCCTTCACAACTCCCTTTGTATGGAACAAATTATGCCTTTGATTTTGCTTAGCTTGTGTGACCTGCACACTCAAAACACGTTGAGCAACTAAACATTCATACCTGTCAGCATCGTCAGGCGCCATGTATTGCATCTCTTGATCAGAATCATCTCCACCGTGTTCTTCACGTGTAATAAGAGCCAAAGTCTCCTCATCATAGTCACTAGCGGACTCATACCCACCATCCTCAGTAGCAATCATCACATGCTGAGATTGGCATTCTCTCGCAAAATTTCCTCTTCCCTTACAACGACGACCAATAGTATCACTTGTGTGACCTGTTGATGCCATGGAAGAAGAAGAGCTCTGCGCAGGTCTAGCAGGTGTGCTCTTGGCAGATAGTGGTGGTTGCGCCTACTTTCTTGTATCACGGCTGGAGGTGGCACCTGACGGAGGTGCTGGTGGGGTGGAAGTAGAGGATGCATGTGGTGTTCATGATGAAGATCGACCTGCAGAAAAGTTAGTTCGCGCCAATGCCTGTCGATCCTGCACTTCATGTTCAGCTTTACAAGCAAGATGGAATAAACAAGTGATAATAGTATACTCCTTATACTCTAGAATGGTCTGAATCTCTCTATTTAATCCACCCATAAAACGCGCAAGCATAGCTTCATTCTCCTCAACAATACCACATCTAATCATGCCAATTTGTAATTCCTGATAATATTCTTCTACAGAATTTTTTCCTTGTCTTAAACGCTGCAATTTTTGAAGTAATTCACGTTGATAATATGGTGGAACCCAACGAGTACGCATAGCAGTTTTCAAAGTAGCCCAAGTAGCTGGAATAGGATATAATCTACAATGTTCAGACCACCAAACACATGCAAAGGTAGTGAAAGCACAAACAGCAGCAGGAACACGTCTCTCCTTAGGATATTGTAAACATGTAAATCGTTGTTCAGTTTCTAACTCCCAAGTAAGATATATATCAGGAACATATCTACCCTCAAATGGTGAAATATTCAATTTTAGTTTAGGAAGATGGTCATGTACCTCAGGTGGTGGTGCAGCCCTACCGTTGCAATGATATGCATGAGGACGACCTGGTGGTGGTGGTGGTGGTGGTTGCACGTAGTTCTGATTTTGGTCAACCTCATCCTCGTAATGGTCCTCCACCTCTGCAGTAGCAGCAGGAGCGGCAGAAGCATCAACAACGGGACCAGAAGTTTGCCCAGGGTCAATGGGAACGCGTTGTGCTCGTCCCACTTGATTTGGAAAGCGGCGTTGTTGTTGTTGTTGTTGTTGTTGTTGTTGTTGTTGTTGTTGTTGTTGTTGTTGTTGTTGGAGAGGTGCGTTAGGGGCAGCCGGTGGTGGTGGTGGAAGACGCGCGAGCAATTCATTAAACTTGTTATCGAGCTTTGTTTCGAACGTCTTCTCCATGCCATCTATCTTCTCCATGGCCTCGTCAATTCTGTTTAGCACATCTTGCACCTGTCCACTCATCATGTGCTGAAATTTATCATGCAACTCCTTATTCGTCATGTTCTCCCAGTCAGTCTCGTCGGCTTGTGATCCCGCCATGGTTAGCAGCAATAGAAACACATAAGAATATGATCCTACAGACTACTAACAAGAGGTGGTGGTGGATGTCACAAATCCGTCAAGCAAATCTCAGATTCTTACTAGTTCTTACCCAGCAGCAGGCGGTGATCAGCAACCGGCGTAGTCAAAACTCTCAAAGCTTGGATAGAGCGATTACCACGGAGAGTCAAACGCACGGCGTAGATGTATGTGGAGCTGGGAAGGCTTATAATATGGTAGCAAAAATGGTCAACAATAATCAATTCAGAGATGCAATGTTGAATAAACGCTCAACGACGGTACTGTGTTGGTCCTAGGCTAGACCGTGCTAGAGACCCGAGCCTAGAACACTAACAAGATCACGACGCTGGACGTAAACAAGGGAGGAGCACGCTCTGAATTTTTTCTTTTTCACTTTTTTTTGCACTTTTTTCCTCTCTTTTTTTGCTCCGCAACAATTATTTTTTTCGAAAAACTCTACCAATGGTCTAAAAACTGCCTAGCCAAAATTTCCCAGACTTAGTTTTTTTTCTTTTTTTTTAGTTTGGAACTATTTTTCTTCTACGGGTAGCTCAGAATCTCAGGAGTCCTATACTGTCACGACTCGAAGTATCGCGTGATCCGGAAATCGAAAACAATGCAACAATTACTGGACTCGGACTAGGACTGGTGGCGGAGATGAATCTAGTGGAATCTCGGACTGGTGGCGGCGATGAATCTGGTGGAAATCGGACTGGTGGCGGATATATGTTGCAGGTGGACTCGGATTGGCATGATGGCGGTGGATATGTGGTGTCGTATATGGACTCGGATTGATGGTTAATATGTGGTGGTGAATATGGCAGCGATGATGAAGTTGGTGTGGTGGTGGTATATGGCAGCAGCGATGATGATGATGCGGTGGTGATATATGGCAGCGGCGACGTGACAACCTGTGAACAGAACTCGAAACTCTAAAGGACTAACCCTAAAGACCAGCAACTTGACACGATGATGCAACCGCAAATTCAACAAAGCAAATACAGAAAAGATTATGCAAAGGCTCAGATTGGTTTGGATAGGATGAACTAACCCTAATATTTTTTTGGCTTTTTCATGGACTATAGGTACGAAGAATAGACTCGATCTAAACTACAAAAAACTGTAAAATCTCACCGAGCAACCTGGAAATCTGATACCACTTGATAGAGACAAAGGTGTGCCGTCTTTCGATGAGATACTGGCTATTGTTTTAGAGGAAGTCGACTTTGACGACCCGACTACGAACGTGCGAGGACGTCGCGCCTTAGCAATCGCTAAACCAACTCCGAGGGGTTATTGACCACGCCGGAGCACGATCAACCTGACCACGAGGGCCTGTTTCCTGCGAGCAAACAAAGAACAAGCACGAAACTGAGATAGCAATCTGGATATTGCGAATATAAGATGAAAGCTTTATTGATCAAGGTGGGGTTCTGTGACGTCTTGGTCTGGTCGTTGGACACAAACGAAGTACGCGAAGTTGCAGCTATGGCGAACTTTTAATCTTAACAAAACCCAAAGTCTAAACGATGCCCTAAGGGCTGTATATATGGAGGAGAGAGGGGGGATTTCGTTGCCCTTGGTGGAGGGGTCCGAAACCAACCCTATCTGTGGTTTGCCCACACATACGGACTCTAAAAACAGCCTATACTTAAGTACTTTGAAAATACATGGGCCTGGCCCAATAATAAGGTGGTGCAGCACCTAATATAGCCTCTGGACGAAATTTATGAAGTGACATCTTGTATATTTCGTCCCATGCTTCATGCACTCGTTATGGTGGCTTCAGAGTCCTGGAATCATCACTTGTAACTCCGTTCTTGTTCCCCTTGCGCATGCCATCATCTCCATGCTTGAACTTGCTCCAAGGTTCATCTTTCTTGTCCAAGCTAGGCCCTTCATTTGTAAGCAAAGCAAATGTATCCAATTTAGGCAGCATCATATTCTCATGAGCATTAGAATCGTTACCAAGAAACGAAAGTACCTAATAATTCAATTGTCATGCGTGAGCTCTAGTAATTGGTCTAATATGTATAGCAGCAGGGGCTGTGGGTGTAACAATGGTATTGATGTCCTCATCAGCCCTAGTATAAAAGGCGCTACTGCTAAGACCTCACTACTACTAAAGCCATACCCCACGCTACTGTTATTAGTTTCTAAAAAAAAATTCTGCTCCATATTTTGTGCTGCTGAATTTTGTATAGTGTTTTATACAATAGTCTCTAGCATATCATACACATACAAATAGCCTCATCTAATCGATCATGTCATCATCATAATCATCATCCAACACAAAATGACGTCTCTCTCAAAATAGCGATACAAGTTATGAGATGCCTTAAATACTTGCAACTACATCGTCATCCATCTAAACAATGATATATACAAGAAGAGCTATCACTATGAGTGAGAGCGGAACTATGTAGTACATGAGGCGGCAGTTATGAGTCCTCTCTCGCGTTAGCGTGAACCTCAAGTAACTAGCTTCTACTTCATGTCTGCTTTTGAACCATTTATGGCTGGCGCCCGAGAACCGCTCGGATCATTTACCCTGCACATAATCATCATTTTGCGAATATAACATGTCCAAATTCCAAATGTGACATGTCCAAATCACATGTCCACTTCAAATTTGCATATAGCAGGAAGAAAAATATAGAACTTGAAGAAAAATGCAAGAAGTTTTTTAAATAGCACCAATTGCTTTAACTAAAAAATAATAAATATCAACAATTGCTTTTATTAAAAAATAGCAATAGTTTGAAACCTAGGGTTCATGCTAAGTGCCACTAAAAAACAGCCAATAATCTGTCCTAGGTTTTTTAAACTAGGGTTCATACTAATTGTAATTAACTAACTAGCACTAAAAATAGCCTAGGGTTCATACTAACAGAGAGAGAGAGAGAGAGAGAGAGAGCAGAGAAGAGCAGAGAGGAGAGAAGAGGGGAGGGGAGAGTTCTTACAGAGGGCGGAGAGAGATGGGGTCAAGGGAGACGGCGGCATCGAGGCACGGCGAGGAGGAGTCGGGGAAGAAGGCGGCGAGGCGGGGTCGGGGGAGACGGCGGCGAGGCAGGGTCGAGGGACACGGCGGCGAGGCGGGGTCGAGGGAGACAACGGCGGAGAGTGAGGGCAGGGGCTCCGGCAAGGTCGAGGTCGAGGGGGAGGAGCACAGGCGAACAACGACATCGAGGGCAGACTCCGATGAAGAGCGAGGGCAGGTGCTCCGACGAGGGTAGGGGCTATGGTGGAGGCGACGAGGGGAGAAGAGAGAGTGGGGAATTGGGGGAGAAAGCAGAGGTAGGAAGCCCGCGTGGGGGTTGTGTCAAAATAGCTTTAGCAGTAGCGTGGGAAAAGGAAACGCAGTGCTGCTAAAATCCGTAGCAGTAGCGCGCTCCTCACAAACTGGCTACTGCTAAGCTGGGCCCGTCCTGTGGACAAGTTCAAACTTAGCAGTAGCGCCCTACCCTAAAAGCGCGCTACTACTAATTTGATAGCAGTAGCGCGGTTTGTCGAAGGGAGCTACTACTATACCTAGCATGTCGGCAACAGTGTGGGAATTATAGTAGTAGCGTGTTTTATTCCTGTCGCGCTACTACTAAGTGGATAGCAGTAGCGCCCTTTCTGACCACGCGCTACTGCTAAGTAGCTGTAGCGCCTCATTTTAACACGCGCTACTGGTAAGATTCTGTGTATAAGGTTTTTCCTAGTAGTGACACCCCTCTCCAGATTTGCAAAGAAGGCCTTCCCTCATTCATCCTTTTCTCCTACAAGATAAACTACTCATACAAAAGCCTCTTGATGTTCCGTGCAACGCATGGGCATCTTGCTAGTTCTAAAAACTTTTCATCATTTGCCGCACTACTGGTTGTAGATGAAGAACCTACCCAAGCACAACGCGATACAGGAGCGACGCACAATTACAAGCTGATATTCTGTTAGACAATGGAGGCTATAACAAATTACTTTTATGGGAACAATAGCAACCAGGAAATTTGAAGGTCAGGTTAGAACAAAATTGGAACTGCACATGTACTGCTAAGTGATTCAATACACACATTACCAATCGAGGAGGAGAACGATGGTCGCGGCGGCCTCTGTGCATCATGGTTGGCAACGGGAGTCAGTTCATTGTCCATCACGGTGGTGCTTCTGCGCTTGGCACTGGCTTCTGGGAAGAAGATCCAAGACCATGAAAGACGGTGCCAGGGAAGAGGCTTCGTGTACGATGATGACGGTGGACCAGCTCCAGTGCGGCGTACGAGGTCATCGATGAGGCAGATGCTCCGGTGGACGAGTGTGCCAATGGAGAAGGGGAGGAGCATGAAGTCTGCAGTGCCGTGGAGAAGTCTATTTTGGTGTGAGGATAGAAAATGGGGAGTACTCAGGTGTACTACTCTAGGTGCCGGGGTGGGGTTGGCTAGGTAGGGTGAACCTGAAGTTATGAAAATAGGCCCCTACCAAGCGTAATCCGTAGACCTGTTCCAAAGGTTATGATGGTAACTTCGCACTGCTCGAATTAGGGTCGCGGGAGAATTTCCTTTTGACCTCAAAATTTTGTGACAATGAACTCCCCGTGTGGCGTGTTGGGTGATTGGGCGAGTATTATTAGTAACTACTAGTACTCCCTCCGATTTTATTAACTCCGCATATTAGGTTTGACCGAAGTCAAACTTTCTAAAGTTTGACCAAGTAAATAGAAAAATATAAACATTTACCATAACAAATATGTATGATGTGAAAGTACATTCAATAATGAATCTAAAGGTATTTATTTTTTATTGTATATGTTAATATTTTTTGTTATAAACTTTCTGAGAGGTTACAAAACTTGACTTTGACCAATGCTAATACGCGGACTTAAATAAAAATGGACGGAGTACACATTTGTTTTCTTAGTTTGTAGTGAATTAATCATTTGTTGTAATAGTGAAATAAATATATTAGGCTACTGACTTTGAATGTAATGGTCTATACAATTCAATAGTTACAATCATTGTTGAATTCCAAGATGTATAGGAGGTCTATAGTACTTCACAATATGCTCAAACTCACATAATCCCAATAAAATGAGAATCTAAATGCATTTCATAGTTATCTAAATGCAACAGTCCTATAGTAAAAATTTCATACATGGAAGATTCTAGACTAAACCATAAATGGATACACTTTTATTCATGCGTGATACTCCAATAGAGCAAGATCATGCATGGAAGTTTCCACATGTTTAGACAGCGGATTACATTGAGCGAAGACTAATAATCAACATTTAAGTTGGTAATGCATATGTCCAGGTGAACCTCCTTGGAGTCCCCGTGCATCATGTTGGGGGCCAAATCATACCATGCGTCTTCCATGTCCACATCGGCGGGAAGGTCCCAGCTCGGCACAGTCCTAGTCAGCTTGATGTAGCCAGTGTCGCCGCCCATGTACCTACAAGGGGTAGTAATAGTGAGCACGCACCCGTACATCGGCCTCGTGTCAGTGTCAGTGTGAGCGGCGTCGCACCTGAAGCACACTACAAAGACGGGGCGGCGGCATGTGCGGGCCTCGCCGGTGCCCACGATCAAGAGGACGACGCTACCGTCCTCCTCCGAGACTAGGAGGCGGCGGTGATCCTCCAGCGACTCCGGCACGGTGAACGGGTAGCACGCCTCGTACTTGATGTTCTCCGCCAAGGGAAGTAGTGATCGCCGCATGCCTTGGTGAGGTGATGCACGATGTTCGCCGACGAGCCCTAAAACGGCATCGGGCACTCATAGCAGTAGACGAAGGGCTCCTTGGAGGCATCGACCAGGCCATCGATGAAATGGGAGTGGCTGTAGGGGATGTTGCACCAGTTGAATATATGAGCAAGTTACTATGAGATTTAGTCTGAATAAGCACAAAATAAATCATGACGGCTATAACAGAGATTAAACTAATCATGTGGACAAGCATAGTAGATGAACAGATTGAATCTAGGACATGGACTAGAAACATGAATTCTACCACGATTTCGAACAGGAAGGACAGAAACACATATGGTGCAACGGGAGTAGCACCGTTGGTGTTGAGGTTGTCGCCCATGTCATTGAGGAAGAGGTTGCCGAGGTCGGGGAAGAAGTCGTCATCGATGAAGTCGTTGCTGCCAGCAGTCTCGAGAGTGCGCTCCGCAAATTTCAACAGCGCCCACCGAATGGAGCGCGGGAGGGAGTGGTTGTAGGGGACGTTGCGACCGCCGAATGGAGCGCAGGAGTAGCACATGAAGCAGTCGACGGTGCTCCTCCCTAGTCTCTATCTCTACTCTTATCTCTATCTCTACTACTCTTATTTCTATTTTATAATATACTAGTAGTTGTCAAATCGAATAGTACTATGCCACCCGCTGCACGCCCGGCTGAACACGCCTCCTCGCCTCCATCAAACCCCTTTGTTAAACCCGCATGCAAACCGAGAAACCTACTCCGGCCCACGGGAGAAATTTGTCGGTTGACCTTGGAGAATAAAAGAGTCACGTCCAATCCATTTGAGTTAATTGTGTGTATGATTCTCCCTCTATAAAAAGTTAATTGCATCCTTAATCTTGTATTCTAAGTACTCTGTGGGTTCCACTATCAGTACAGTGTACATTACTTGTAGGCTGGCTACAGATTCGTACAAAAAGTTAGAAAGAAACGAATCCATCCTTAATCTTGTATTCTAAGTACTCTGTGGGTTCCACTCCCAGTACAGTAGCGAAAGAAGTATATATTAAAAATATAAAAAGTACAGTTTAGGACAGAATTCGAACTCAGGAAAACGCGCTGCAAGCATCCGGCCAGGACCAGTACACCAGGTGTTCGTTGCGGACGATGCAAGAGACAAACCTTTATAGCAATGAGCCCGTCTGTTGCAATGGATCCAAAGTAGAATAATACAAATTCACAAGTTTGAAAAAAGACACTTTAGTTTTGATATACATATCACTAAAAATATCTTATGTTTCACTCCAAATATATTCTTTGGGCTGTTTTGATGAGGTAAGGGAGGAATGTGGTTAGTTTCAAGATACTAAGGGGTTTTGTGTAAACTGGAGCAGAGAAGTGGGAATTGTTGCAAAAGGTCACAACTTACATCACAGCCGTTAGATGCAGATCTAATGGCAGATAACAGACACACCATCATCACCAACTGAGTCTTCTATAGGAGTATATATAAGTATAAGTAATATACGAGTAGGAGTAGAGAAAAAACCGAGTTGGTGATGATGGTGTACCTAGCATCTTATAGTATAGACCGTCTGATCTATATCAAACGGATAGAAAGCAAACAATGAAAATTTTACAAAAGATACCCGCACCTCTCTCCACATTTACAGATAAGGCCTTGCCTCCTTCATCCTTATCTCCCACAACCTCATTGCCGAGCAATTAAAAAAAGTAAGTCTCTAGAACAATATGGCGTGGTGGCCGCTGTCGGCGCCGTCCATCCACATGCCTCCACCTAGTCCGACCACCAGTCACCACCATGCCCCACTCATCCTCACCTTATCTATCATCTTTCTCGAGATATCATTTTTTGATTAAATGGTCGAGATACCATGTTTTCGATAAAATTCTCGAGATATCATTAGTTTTTACACATATGATTACTCCTGCATGGGTCAATCACAACAGGTGTTTTGTAAAAAAATGCATCTTGATGTTCCATGCAATGCACGTGCATCTTGCTTGTTTTTTTGCATATAATTCCAAACACCATGGTGACACGGTCTTTGACCATTTTACAACTATGTTAGTATCATTCTTAGTGGTCAGTTGGTGCAAGTTATAGCCCCAGGTGTTTTAACCTTTTTTTAGTATTGATATCTGGCGATTGTTTGCCACGAGGTCAATCATGGCGAATCCCACGTAACCGTCAGATTTCCATCTGATGGTGGCCTATTTTTAAGCCATTGTATTTGACAAAACGGCCACCGTTACACACGTACTGTAACTGCGTCGCGGGCGTTTGCAACTGCCATGTTTGCCAACGAACGTTTGCTGGGGATTGGAGTTAGCACCGATGGCGGTTCGTCGTCGTTCCACGCTCGGGCATTGAAGTTTGTAACTATTTTAGATTAGAATATACTAATCCTCAGGTGCTAGTAGTAGAGCAGAGTCCTACTCCACTACTACTCTAGTCAAGCAAGTTAGGGAATAGTAGTAGGTACTGTAGGGAGTACCAGTACTGTGATCACTCAAGCAAGTTGTCTAGCATCGATAGGACCCTACGCTGCTGGTATGTGTCTCATAAGTCAAGCGACGTGTTGTAGTCATCATCACCTGTCCAGCACATATTCGCTTCGCCATCCTTGTCCGCACATAATCGTCCAATCTTCCATCCCCGCTAAGGTGCCTCCCCCCCTCTTCCGAAACCCAAGCACTAACAATGGTAGAACCGAGCAGCATCTGCTGAAAGAGTGGCTGGAATTCGCTCCCCACAGAGGTAATCAAGCTCATTATTTCGCGTGTGAACAATCTCAGTACCATGCCGCTCGCCGCGTGCTCGTCGGGCTATACCGTTTGCTCAAAGCCCTCGGGCCGGAGCTTTTTAAGCCATCTCCTTGCTTGCTGATGTCGCCTGATCGTCAGAAACGGCGTGTCAAGCAGCATAACGATCATAGGGTGGTGAGCATCAACCCTCTTGACTGTGATCCGATCCCCGTCACCCTCAACTACATTAACGGTATGTACTGGGTCGGAATGAACACGTCTTGGATGGTGCTCGTCGACGGTGGAGGCAGCTGGATGCTCGTGGAGGTCTACACCCGGCGATCGATCCCCTTCCTTCGATTAACACTGCATTGCTTTGGCACCGCAACCCAGGATACTGAGGATGCTCGTGGAGGTCTACATCAGAATCTTACAGTAGCCACCATGATACCAAGTTTGATTTGCTCAAGGTTGTGATCTGCCAAGTGCCCACAAGATCTGCAAATTATAAAGACTTCAGGATAATTGCGTTCTTCAACCGCGGTCTCACCTATCTGACATGTCACTGCGGTAAGTGGATAAATCTGCACGTCCATCACAGGATCATAAATCCTTCATGGTTCTCTGATGCCATTGAACCCAAGGGCTTCACTTATGTTGTCGACTCCTTCTATGGCTGGACGTATTGCTGGCCTACTCCAGTCATCACTACAAACGGCTGTTACAGAAGTATGTTAATTTCCTATGATATCATGATGGTTTACTTATATTACTGTCCACATTTACTGAAAAAATATTCCTACTCATAACATGTTGTTCTTAAGATTGACTACATTAAGAGCCATTTTTTATTTGACTCCAACTTGATATGATTTTGTAGGCCGCCTGGTGTCCCTACCCTTCCTAATCCCAGAACCTTTCAAAGAAAAGTGTGGCAGTTGCAGGTGGCTCCTGGCTCGATCAGACGATGACGAATGATTGATGATCGTTCACACGTACTGGACGTGTTGTTTTGCGGAATACAATCACAATCGCTGCAAGGTCTTTGAGCAGGATCCCAGCTTCTCTGTGCCTTTAGGAATTTTTGACTAGAGGCTGGTAAGTAGCCTTGGTACACGCTCTTTGTTTCTCGGAATAAATTATCCGATTAACCACGAGAGAACCAACGACAAGGATCATGATGGAAGTGCGGTTTTGTTCATTAAGCAAAACTATGTGTACACAGCGTACCATGCGTCTTTGGATGCACCATACCCTGATATGTGCTGCCACACTCTGCAGCCCAAAGTAGGAGAGAGAGTCACAAGTATCAGACATCGACCTACTGGCTAAAGTTTCCTCCGTCAGGCACCCATTTGGTTCAAGCCGTCAGCTAATCTCCACAGCTTAATACATCGTAATGTCTAACTGAGCCAGTTAGTTAGATGCTTACACTTGGTGTAGCAGTATCTTTATTTAGTTATACACTTGTTCTTTTTGGTAACCCTTTTGTAATGATGGCTGATGTTTGGTTTGGAAGAGAGCGTTGTGTCTTTACTCTTTTGGCCTGCTTACTACTTCTGTTGCACCCTAGCCCAGGTTGCTACTGCTGCTGTTTTCAATGTAGAATCAGTAGTATACTTCGTCTGTTGGTTGAATAAATGTGTTGTTAGAATTACAAACACAATGTTTTGGAAGTCGTTGCATGGTCTGATCCTTTAGTGCCCCGTATTGTACGTAGCGCATACTATTTTTCACACGGAACACATTTTCCACTTGTCGATAACATGCATCCCACTGATGAAGGCCCAATAGAGGAGCCCATAATTAACTGGAAGGGAGGCTCTCTCATCAATCTGGCCCAGTTACATGCTCATGGTCCCCTAAACATAAATAAGTAAATAAATAAAGAAAGCTAAATGCTCATGCACCAGTTCTTTAAATTCACGATTTAACAAGAGGATATTATTTCCTATGATAGTGTCATTACATTCAGTCGATATAATTCTTAGGCAAAGATAGCGACCAATCTTCTTTCCCCCACCATTTTCTTCCTGCAACCAGCAGACCCATGCAAATCGTAGTCAACATCGTAAATAGTTCTGGTCCATTTTTATTTTTCAATAAGAATGTCCAACCCAGCCCAACACATTGGCAACAACACTTTATCCTCCGCCTTGGTGCGCTCGCCGCGGCACCGCCGTCCGGCCCTGTGAACATAGTGAATCGTGAGAGGACTGTAGATGTGAGTATGACAGTATGGACCCACCAGGTCCTCTCCCAAACACAAAGCAAAGTGCCTCTTTTACTACTCAGATGCACCCCTCGTTTTTTACTCTAATCCAACCTGTTGATATCTGGGACCCACATCATTTTCGATGTGTAGTCAATTAATGACAGAATTGCACATTTTTTTGAGGATTTGTTCGGAGGAGCAGGCTATAAACTGGGTTCTGCGGTCTCTGTGGCTAGTCTAACAACATGACCAGCCCAACAGTTTTTTCTTTGGGAAAATAGGTAGGCCACTATTTCTTTTTGAAGAATACCCAAGCTAGGCCTACTTGTTTTCTCTGACTTACTGGGCTGCAAATCTTTCAAGACGAGGAGGGATGCATTCCGGCCTGGCCAAAGAGTTTGGTCAGTATCTGTTAAAAGTAAATGGGAAAAATAGTTTCTTTTTATGTTTTTCTTCTTCACTGATATTTAATATTTCATTAGATTTTAACATGACATAGTACTAATTTATTTTGAAATTTGTTTTAGTATGGCTAATAATTTTTGGATTAAGAATATTTTGTTCCCCAGCAAAAAAATGTGAATTTTCAAAATTTTGCACATTTTTAGTTTAGTTTTTTAACCCTGGCACTGACCAGAAAATGGGCAGCAATTCTAAGAATGGAAAATGGGCTGCAATAAATTCCATATGAATTAGAAAATGAGTAAAAATAATAGCAAATGGGCTGTACACGCCACAAGTTTCGAGGCTAACTTGGTTACGCAAGGCTTGACAGTTAACACACGATTCTAGCAGCAGTGACTGTTGGATGTCCATCCAACGGGCGACGTGCTTCTTCAATCTCTGATCTTCCTGCTCCGGCCGCCTAAACCAGCGCCGGTGGGGCTGCATGCTCCCTCCTCTCGTGGCCCGCTGTCATGCCACACAGGCTTCACCAGCCCACCCTACTCCCTCCGCTGGCCTGGCCGCACGCAATCAACTACCTCCTGGTTACGCAAAAAAATGATTCCTCCCACTGACATTTGGGGCGCACCGGTTCGGAGGCTCACCTGTGGGCCTACTAAGTTGACGCGTACGCAGGGCTTTGTCAACTTAGTCAACAAACAATTCTAGCAGCAGTGACCATTGGATTTGAATCGAACGGTCCTGCTATTTCTTCAATCGCTGCTTTGCTTGCACCAGCCACCCAAACCAGTGCCAGCGAGACTGCCTGCTCCTGCCTCTAGTGGCCGGCTGTGCTGCTGTTGAGGCCTCACCGCCTCCTACTGCTCCCACCGCTGGCAAGGCCCTGCGGCGACAGCAGGCTCACACCGCAGCTGAACCAGTGAACCCTTGTACTCCTCTCCGCGTGGACTTCCAGTGCCACATCTTCCCCGACTCCACGTCGTCCCCTTCTGAGGCCACGCCGCCGTCCGCCGCCCTGGTGCTCTCGCTGCGACGTGGTCAACATGGTCAAGGAACGACTTCCATCGGAAGAGTACTGTACATGTAGAGGCCGCAACAAGGAAGTGCCTTCTTATTATGCGGAAAACAATGATTCCTCCACCTGACAGCAGGGACCCACAAGACAGGCCATCGTATTTCGTGAAAAAACATTTTCCCCTGACTACTGGGACCCACCAGCTACATCTCTGCACGCAAGGAAGTGCGTCCATATTACGGGCAAAAAAATGTTCGCCCTCCTGACTGCTGGGACCCACCAGCTACATCTTCGCACCCAAGGAAGTGCCTGACAGTCGGGACCCACCTGGTTGAAGTGTACGTAGCGTTGTCATTGTGGTCGCGAACGTGTACGTACATACGATCTGTCTGTCTATAGGCTCAGCGATGAACCATGGCTGTCTAAGGAAGGGCACGTGTTGTAGTAGAGGCGCGCACGTGTCGTAGTAGAGGCGCGCACGTAGCATGTACATGTACGTACAGCGGCCAGTGTGCAAGAAAGTAAATATAGCCATGTATGTACATACGGGTGGGGTCTCGAATGCCTACTCTCACATATGTACGGCCATGGCTCGTGTACATTGCTGGGTCGGAACGGAGAAATTGCGTCGTCGTCGTGTTCATGGGGAGGCAATAGAATGCATCGTGTTCATCGGGAGGCAACGAAACATGTGCTCTTCATTAGGAGCCAACCGGCTTGGATGGAACAGCCGATCGAAACGAGGCCTGGTGTACCGCATAACGGATTAAACGGCCTTGTGTTCGTCCGGCTACGGTCGAAATGGGATCCTGTTCATCGGGAGGCGTCTGGCGTACCGCAAAATGGAGGGAATGGACTTCTCTTGGTGTAAACGTGGTCCTATTGATCGGGAGGGGTGTGGTGTACCGCAAAACGGAGGAAACAGACTTGTGTTGGAGCGCTACGGTCGAAACGGGGGTCTTGTTCATCGGGAGGGGTGTGGCGTGCCGTAAAACGGGACTCCATGGGATACTATTCATCTCCACTATCGACTGCCTCCACGGGCTACTGTTCATCCACCGTTGACCTCCTCCAGCCTCCACCTGTGACTGTTCATCCACATGCTCATGTTCATCCAGCCTCCACCACGCGCTCCTCCACTAGCTACTGTTCAAACAGCCCTCTCCACAGGGTCCTTTTCAACCACCCCTCCACGGGCTACTATTCATCTAGCCCTCCACCGGCTACTATTTAACCAGCCCTCCATGGGGTCGTCCTGTTCATCCAGCCCTCCATGGGGTCCTGTTCATTCACCCCCAACCGACTCGATCAGGGTCCTGTTCATTCAGCGGCAACAACACGTGATCATGTTCATCCAGCCCCCACCGGGAACTGTTCATCCAAACCCCCCCAACAACGCTCACTATTCATCCAGCAAAGCAGGTAGCAGGGTTCGTCCGGCTTCAGTTAGTAGCAGTAGTGAAGGAATCACTCAAGTTTAGTTAACAGCAAGGGATCGATTGATCGCTCGGGTTCGGTAATGCGTAGCCTGCAGTGCAATCGCTCGGGTTCAGTTAGAGCCCAACGCCTCGCTCGGGTTCAGTTACAGTGCAACGCGTCGCACACACGCACGTATGTATGAGAGAAATGCGCATCGCCCGGCCCCCTACCACCCACCGTAACCAGGAACTCCCCCGATATTTCCCTTGCCCTTGTTTCTACCATGGTTTTTTCCGTCATGGACGGCCCAAAGAATGTCATGCAGCTGCATCTCTGGCGCGCCTAGGATGAAAAACCCATTTTTTGTCAAGATTTTTTGTCATAGAAATAGGACCCCACCACATCTATGATGATACCTGGTTTTCTCACAATTATCGTCACAGAAGTATCATAAGCATGAGAGAAAAAAAATCCTTTCGGCCCAAAATGTCACATATGTGACTTTTTTTGTAGTGCTAGCCCCTCATCCAAGGAGGGGGCGGTGGCCCTAGGGGTGGCTTGGCCCCCAAGCCAAGGGGGCGCCTCCCACCCCTAGGGTTTGCCCACCCTAGGCGCATGGGGTTGGTGGGGGCTAGTGCACCTGGACCATCTAGACCAGGGCGCCCCTTTATATCCCACGTGGGTACTCGGGGCTAGTGGACTTTCGGAACCCTTCGGTGCCTCTGGTACACTTGCGGGCATGCCCCCGAACTTTTTCGGTTGCCAAAACAACACTTCCCATATATAAGTCTTTACCTCCGCACCATTCCGGAGCTCCTCATGATATCCGGGATCCCTTATAGGACTTTGAACAACCTTCGTAATTTCCGCTGTAAATATCTCAATACTACCCTAGTGCTATCAACCGTTAAACGTGCGACCCTATGGGTTCAGGAACATGTAGACATGATCCCATAGCGGGACCAATAACAGACTCCTCTCCGTTCAATAACCGATAGAGGGACCTGGATGCCCATTTTATTCCGACATATTCAACGAAGATCTTTATTGGTTGAACCACGATGTCAAGGATTCAGTTAATCCCATATGCAATTCCCTTTGTCCAGCGATATGTTACTTTCCCGAGATTCAATCGTCGGTATCTCCATACCTAATTCAATATCATTACCGGCAAGTATCTCTATTCATTTCGTAATACAAGGTCCCATGACTAAACTCATTAGTCACTTGAAGCTTCTCATGATGTTGTATTACAGAGAGGGCCCGGAGATATCTCTTTGTCGCACGGAGTGACAAATCCCAGTCTCAATCCATGCAACTCAACACACACCTTTGGAGATACCTGTAGAGCACCTTTATGATCACCCAGTTACGAAGTGACGTTTGATAGAACAAAAGGTGTTCCTTTGGTGTCTGGGAGTGGCATGATCTCATGGTCTAAGGAACTGATACTTGACAAGAAGAAAGCTACAGCAAATAAATGATGCTAAGCTTATGGTTGGGTGTGTCCATCAGATCATTCTCCTAATGATTTGATCCCGTTATCAAATGACAACTCATGCCTATGATTAGGAAACCTTAACCATCTTTGGTCAACGAGCTAGTCTAGTAGAGGCTTACTAGGGAGATAGTGTAGTTTATGTTTTGACACATGTATTTAAGTTTTCGGTCAATACAATTCTAGCTTCAATAATAAACATTTATCATGAACGGGAAATATGATAATAACCTTATTGCCTCTAGGCCATATTTCCAACAGGCTCCCACTTGCACTAGAGTCAATAATGAAGATTACATGGTAATGAATCTAACACCCATGGAGTCTTTGTGCCGAGCATGTTTTGCTCATGGGAGAGGTTTAGTCAACGGGTCTGCCACATTCAGATCTATATGTACTTTGCAAAGTTCTATGTCCCCATCCTTAATGTAATTACGAATGCAGTTGAAGCGGTGTTTGATGTGCTTGGTTTTCTTGTGAAACTTGGGCTCCTTGGCATGGAAATGGCACCAATGTTATCAGAAAAGATAGCCATTGGATCCGATGTAGTAGGTATCACCGCTAGGTCGGATATGAACCCTTTATCAAGACTCCTTCTTGTGTTGCTTCCGAAGCAGCTATATACTCCGCTTCACATGTAGATCCCGCTACGACCCTCTACTTGTAGATGAACCAACTGACTTCCCCATCATTCAAAATAAATATGTGTCTGGTTTGTGACTTTGAGTCATCCGGATCAGTGTCAAAGCTAGCATCGACGTAACCCTTTACTACGAGCTATTCGTCATCTCCATAAACGTCAAACATGTCCTTAGTCCTCTTTAGGTACTTAAGGATATTTTTGACCGTTTTCCAGTGATCCACTCCTGGATTACTTTGATACCTCCCTGCCAAAGTTATGGCAAGGCACACAGCAGGTCTGGTACCCAGCATGACATACATTATAGAGCCTATGGCTGAGGCATAGGGGATGACCTTCATCCTTTCTCTTTCTTCTGCCATGGTCGGGCTTTGAGTCTAACTGATCTTCACACCTTGCAACATAGGCAAGAACCCCTTCTTCGAATGGTCCATTTTGAACTTCTTCAAAATCTATTCAAGGTATATGCTTTTTGAAAGTCCCATCAAGCGTCTCGATCTATCTCTATAGATCTTAATGCCGAATAATTTAAGCAGCTTCACATAGGTATTTCATTGAAAAACTCTTGTTCAAATAATCCTTTATGCTTTGTAGAAATTTATATCATTTCCAATCAATAATATGTCTTCCACTCACTTTCTTGTAAATACAAGCTTCTCCATAAGTTTGTATAAAACCAAAAGCTTTGATGACCTCATCGAAGCGTATATTCCAACTTCGAGATGCTTGCACGAGTCCATAGATGGATCGCTGGAGCTGGCATACCTTTTTATCACCCTTAGTGTAACGCCCTCGATGCGGCTATAGCTCCCACGTGTCGAGGCACGACTTAGAGACATAACCGCATTGAAAGCAATGTTGCAAGTTAGGCAATCATCACAACATCCCATGTAAAATAAATAATAAAGGGGAGATACATAGTTGGCTTACACTCACCACGTCACACAAAGTACATAAATAGCATTACAAGATTCAAACACTCATGGCCCGACTACGACGCCAAAATAAAAGATAACCCAACATGCGACACGGTCCCGATCACCCCCAACTGGGCACCACTACTGATCATCAGGGAAAGACACGTAGTATCGTTGAGAGTCCTCGTCGAACTCCCACTTGAGCTCAAGCGCGTCACCTAGAGCGGAATCATCAGGCCCTGCATCTGGTTTAATAGTAATTTGTGAGCCACAGGGACTCAGCAATCTTGCAGCCTCGCGATCAAAACTATTTAAGCTTAATAGGAAAGGCAAGGTAAATAAGTGGAGCTGCAGCAAGCGACTAGCATATATGGTGGCTATCCTGTTCGCAAAATAGAGCGAGAAGAGGAGGCAAAGTGCGAGCAAGAAACTAGAGGACAACCTGCGCAAACATTACTCCAACACCGTGTTCACTTCCCGGACTCCGCCGAGAAGAGACCATCACGGTAACTCACACTGTTGATTCATTTTAATTAAGTTAAGGTTCAAGTTATCTACAACCGGACATTAACAAATTCCCATCTGCCCATAACCGCGGGCACGTCTTTAATGTTTCAAATCCCTGCAGGGGAGTCCCAACTTAGCCCATGACAAGCTCTCACGGTCAACGAAGGAATAGACCACCTCCCGAGACGTTCCGATCAGACTCGGTACCTCGATTCTTCAAGATACTCCGATAGGTTAAAACAAATCCAGCAACACCGCCCGAATGTGCCGACAAATCCCGATAGGAGCTGCACATATCTCGTTCTCAGGGCACAATCTGATAAGCAATCCGTACAACTAAAACCAGCCCTCGAGTTTCCCCGAGATGGCGCTGCAAGGGGCTCTAGGTTGGACCAACACTCAGAGGAGCACTGGGCCGGGGGGGGGGGTTTAAATAAGATGACCCTCGGGCTCCGGAAACCCAAGGGAAAAAGAGGCTAGGTGGCAAATGGTAAAACCAAGGATGGGCATTGCTGGAAAAGCTTTAATCAAGGCGAACTATCAAGGGGTTCCCATTATAACCCAACTGCGTAAGGAACGCAAAAATCCGGGAACATAACACCGATATGACGGAAACTAGGGCGGCAAGAGTGGAACAAAACACTAGGCGAGAGGCCGAGCCTTCCACCCTTTACCAAGTATATAGATGCATTAAGATAACAAGATAATATAATGATATCCCAACAAGTAAATAATGTTCCAACAAGGAACGGTCTCCAATCTTCACCTGCAACTAGCAACGCTATAAGAGGGGTTGAGCAAGGCGGTAACATAGCCAATCAACGGTTTGCTAGGACATGGTGGGTTAGAGGCTGAACATGGCAATTTGGGAGGCATGATAAGCAAGTGGTAGGCATCATAGCATAGGCATAGCAAAAGAGCGAGCATCTAGCAAAGCAAAGATAGTAGTGATTTCGAGGGTATGATCATCTTTCCTGCAAAGTTGTCAGAGTTGACTGGATCCTCGAAAGCAAACTCAACGGGCTCCTCGTTAGCGAACTCGTATCCCGGCTCTACCTAAACAAGACAAACAAGCAACAAGGACACAATCAACCACGTGCAAACTCAAACAATATGATGCAAAGATGGTATGCTATGCGGGATGCGAAGCGGGATGCATATGCAAGATTTGACAAGGGATGCATGAACCTGGCCTCAACATGGAAATCCAAGTGTTCCACTGGAAAATGAGATGAAATCACTTGAAAACGATATAAAGAACGCCGGAATCGGAGTTACGGTTTGGAAATGGCAAGCAATTCAAATATGACCATGTTCTGTGATTTACAGTAAGTAGCCATCTAAATGCGACAAGATGAACATGCTATAGCACCCAAACATGGCATAAAAAATACATGGCAGGGATGCATTAAAGAAGCTTAAAAAAGTCTAGCACTGAGCTACGGCCAATTCATCCATTAACAGGTTCAGACAAGCATGGCAAAAATGCATTTGACAAACAGATTTCAGACTTAGTGAAAACTGGAGCATGCTGAAACAGATATCAAGTAGGCATGTTTACGAGCTCGATGCACTCACTACAGAGCATGTCATGACAAGATAAGCATACACCCATCAAGAATACACAAAATGAAAGCTAGACATGGGAAGAACAATAGCATAGCATGCACGGATCAACTACAACATCATTGGCAAAATCGCTAACAAGTAGACAATCTGCCCAGATTCACGAAATAGCAAAAGTAGAGCTCGATTGACTCAAGCTAGGGTGCTCCATAATTGCAAACAAATACATGGATGGATAGAGCACTACAATATTAACAAAACATCCTTACTGATCATCCTCAAAAGAGGAACGGATCACTAGGAAACAACATGAACATATGGCTATATGAGATAACCAGCTCAAGGACTTAGTGGAAATGCTAAGTCCCTGAAATCAGCATTAGCAAATGCCTCACTTTGCAAGCTTGTGCTAGTCACCACACACATCACAAAAATACATGGTTTGCACCTATGGAAAGATGGCAAAACCCTTAACAAAACATATGTAGAGCTCATGGGCATATCATGCACACATTAATCATGGCAAAAATGACAAATAACTAATTGGAGCAACAGATCTGACAATTAACTCAAATAGCACTCTTCTAACAGCATTTCGGGCATCAAGATGAACTCAAATGAAAATGATGCAATGAGATGAAATGATGTACTCTTTGAGACGAACATTTTGATATGCTATATGCCAAAAACGGAGCTATGGATGCAATGTTATAGCGCGATGAACATGATCAAATTATTAGGGTTTCGGGCAAAGAAAGTCAACCGGATCCGATCCAGATCTGGATCCGGCGCGGGTGGCACTGTAGCAGGGGCGCGCATCCCGAGGATGACCGGCCGGAGTTCGCTCGAGCTCGCCGGAGATGTCGTCGGTCGGAGCGGGGAGGTACTTGGGGCGTGGGAGGAGGAGGCCGGAGAGAGGCCGGAGCTCCTCGGGCGTGCGGCGGCGCGGGGGCGTCGGACTCCGGCGGCCGGAGCTGCTGGGTCGGGTCGCCGGTGACCTAGCGCGGCGGCCGGAGGGCGCCGACGACAGAGAAGAAGGCGGCGGACGAGGAGGCTCGGGCGGCGTGGAAATGGCAGCCGGGCGGCGGCTCCCTGGGCCGCGGGGGCTCGGAGCGGGCCGCTCGGGCCGGCGTGGCTGCAGGTGGCGGCGCGCCACGTGGCGGCCCCGGGTTGGCTGTGGGCGGCGGCGGCAGCGTGTACGTTTAGGCGGCGGACATGTCCGGCCGCGGCGGGCGATTTTTTTAGGGTTTAGAGAGAGGGGATCCGAGATTTGTAATGGGGGGGTATATATAGGCATAGAGGGAGCTAGGAGAGTCCAAATGAGGTGCGGTTTTTGGCCACGCGATCGTGATCGAACGCTCCAGATGATGGAGAGGGTTTTGGTAGGTTTTGGGCCAACTTAGAGGGGTGTTGGGCTGCAACACACACGAGGCCTTTTCGGTCCCTCGGTTAATCGTTGGAGTATCAAATGAAGTCCAAATGGTACGAAACTTGACATGCGGTCTACTAGTAGTAAACCAAGGCCGCTTGGCAAGTCTCGGTCCAATCCGGAAATGTTTAATCCCCACACACGAAGGAAAGGTAGAAATGTCCACCGGAGGAGAACGAAGCACCGGAATGCAAAACAGACAACGGGGAAAATGCTCGAATGCATGAGATGAACACGTATGAAAATGCAATGCACATGATGACATGATATGAGATGCATGACAACGAGAACAACACACGGATACAAAAACCCGAACCCGAGAAAATGAAATAACTTAAGGCCGGAAACGGCAAGAGTTGGAATACATATTGGGTAAATCACATCCGGGGTGTTACAACACTCCATCACTACGAAAGGATCTCGTCCTGAGTTCTAGGACTGAAAGAACACCGGGTACTCAGAACGGAGGTGATCCTCGCGTTCCCAGGTAGCTTCACGGTCGGAATGGTTTGACCACTTGACTTTGAGGAATTTGATTGACTTGTTGCGAGTCTTGCGTTCAGCCTCTTCAAGAATAGCAACTGCGTTCCCACGATAAGAGAGATCTTCTTGGATCTCAATGTCCTCGAAGTTGACGGTGCGATCAGGAGTCTTGAAGCACTTTCGGAGCTGAGAGACATGGAACACGTCATGAACATTTGCAAAGTTTGAAGGAAGCTCGAGTTGATAGGCGAGACCGCCTCTCTTGCTGACAATCTTCAAAGGTCCCACGTATCTAGGGGCAAGCTTCCCTTTGATACCGAAGCGACGAGTACCTTTCATTGGAGAGACGCGGAGGTAAACATGATCTCCGATCTCGAAAGCCAAATCACGATGCTTACTATCATAGTAGCTCTTCTGGCGGGATTGGGCTGCTTTGAGGTTATCTTGAATGACTTTGCACATTTCCTCTGCCTCTGTGATTAAGTCATTACCCAAAAGCTGATGTTCACCGGTTTTGGACCAGTTGAGAGGGGTACGACACTTCCTGCCATACAGAATTTCGAATGGGGCCTTGCCCAAACTTGCTTGAAAACTGTTGTTGTAGGAGAATTCAGCATATGGAAGACAATCCTCCCACTTCATGCCGAAGGAGATCACATAGGCCCTGAGCATATCTTCAAGAATCTGATTGACACGCTCGACTTGACCGCTAGTTTGAGGATGGAAAGCTGTGCTGAAGCGGATGTTGGTGCCCATGGCCTTCTGAAAAGAATCCCAAAACTTGGAGGTAAAGATGCTGCCACGGTCTGAAGAGATCACTTATGGGATACCGTGCAGAGAGACAATTCGAGAGGTATAGAGTTCCGCCAATTGAGCTGCGGTGATAGACTCTATGATAGGTAGAAAGTGAGCCACTTTAGTGAGTTTGTCGATGACAACGAATATAGCATCATTGCCACGCTTGGACTTTGGAAACCCAGTCACTAAGTCCATCTCAATGTGGTCAAACTTCCATTCTGGAATGGCAAGAGGTTGGAGGAGACCAGCTGGCCTTTGGTGTTCTGCCTTCACTCTTCTGCAGACATCACATTCATTCACGAATTGAGCAATCTCGCGCTTCATTCGAGTCCACCAATAAGCTTGCTTGAGGTCCTGATACATCTTCGTGCTCCCAGGGTGGATGGAGAGGAGAGAATTGTGAGCCTCGTTCATGATCACTTTACGAAGTTCACCTTTTGGCACAACAATACGATCCTCGAAGAAGAGAGTATCCTTGTCATCAAGGCGGTAGCACTTGTACTTGGGTTGCCTCCTGGCAATCCCAATCTTCACCTTTTTCACCATAGCATCAAGAGGCTGGGCTTGGCGAATCTGGTCTTCCAAGGTAGGAGAGACTTGAAGGTTGGAGAGGAAACCTTGAGGAACAACTTGCAGATTAAGTTTGCGGAAAGCTTCACAAAGCTCGGGTTGATAAGGCTTGAGAATCAGACTGTTGCAATAAGCCTTCCTGCTCAATGCGTCAGCAATCACATTGGCCTTGCCTGGAGTATACTCAATACTCGGATTATACTCTTGAATCATTTCGAGCCATCGAGTTTGCCTGAGGTTGAGATTAGGCTGAGTGAAGATGTACTTGAGACTCTTGTGGTCAGTGAAGATGTCCACTTTTCTTCCCAATAAGAGATGTCTCCAAGTCAAAAGAGCATGCACAACTGCCGCCAACTCGAGGTCATGAGTGGGGTAGTTCTTCTCGTTGGGCTTCAACAGGCGAGAGGTATAAGCAACAACTTTCTTCTCTTGCATCAACACTGCGCCAAGACCTTGGAGAGAGGCATCACAAAAGACTTCGTACGGCTTGGATTCATCAGGCGGAGTGAGAACTAGAGTAGTGATCAATTTCTCTTTCAAAGTGTTGAAAGCAATGTCACACTCCGGAGACCAAACGTACTTGACGTGCTTCTGGAGAAGATTTGAGAGAGGCTTCGCGATCTTAGAAAAGTTTTCAACGAATCTTTGACAGTAGCTTACGAGACCGAGGAAGCTACGGAGTTGCTTCATGTTCTGAGGAGGTTCGCAATTCACAATTGCAGACACCTTCTCAGGATTCACCGCAATGCCCTTGGCAGAGATGATACGACCAAGATAAAGAACCTCATCGAGCCAAAATTCGCACCTGGAGAACTTGGCGTAGAACTGGTGTTCCCTCAGCTTATCAAGTACCAAACGCAAGTGCTTGGCATGATCTTCCTTATTCTTCGAGAAAACCAGAATGTCGTCGAGATGGACCAAAACGAAGTCATTGGTGTAGGCATTGAAGATGAAGTTCATCATGCGAGAGAAAGTCGGAGGAGCGTTGACAAGACCAAAAGACATGACAGTGTATTCATATGAACCATAGCTTGTCCTGAAATCCGTCTTGGGAATATCTTGCTCACGGATTCGAATCTGATGATAACCCATTCGGAGATCAAGCTTGGAGAATACTTGGGCGCCTTTGAGTTGTTCGAACAGCTCGTTGATGTTGGGAAGTGGGTATTTGTTCTTGATGGTCTTCTTGTTCAATGGACGGTAATCCACACAAACTCGCTCCATTCCATCCTTCTTATTCACAAAAAGAACACCACAACCCCACGGAGAAGAACTAGGCCGGATGAGACCCATCCTCTCTTGAATATCGAGTTTCTTCTTCAGCTCCTTCAACTCTTCAGGTCCGAGCTTGTAAGGACTCTTGCACACTGGTTCCGTGCCAGGCTCAAGATCAATGACAAATTCAACTTGCCGGTGCGAAGGCATTCCTAGAAGCTCTTCTAGAAAGACGTCTTGATATTCGCAAATGACTGGAATTTGCGAGATAGCATCCAGTTCACCCTTCTCATTGAGAGAAAATAGACGGATGGTATCGTCACGAGCGGCAAAGACAGTTACATCCTCAGACTAATGAGTCAATTGAATCTGCCTGGCTGCACAATCAAGCTGAGCCTTGTGCTTAGAAAGCCAATCCATTCCGAGAATAAGATCAATATCCGAGTCACCAAGAACATTTGGAGAGGCCAAGAACTTATAGTCACCCAAAGTGATTGTAACATCCGGAACGCATACACGAGATGTCATTTGATGGGCCGGAGAGACAATAGCTAACGGTTTCAACAACAATTGAGTAACAAAATCATGCTTAGATGCAAAAGGTCTCGACATGAAACAATGCGATGCACCAGAGTCAAAAAGAACTCTTGCAGGAATATCGTTAACAGGAAGGTTACCCATGATGACATCTGACGAATCCTCTGCCTGAGCTGCGTTCATCAAGTTGACCTAGGCATTCTTGGGATTATGCTTGACCACAGCTGTACTTGCCGATCTCACAGGAGGAGGAGGAGGAAGATGCCTCTGATTGAAGCATTTGTTGGCATAGTGACCCTTTTGTTGGCACTTGTTGCACGTGACCTCTGAAAGCGGACGGTGATACGGAGCACTCGATCTTGGAGCTTGAGACGAAGTCTTGTTCTGAAAGCCAGGGTTGGGTGGGTGGGAAGATCCACTGCCACCTTTGCTCTTCTGCTGATACGGCTGACGGAACAGAGGAGGAAGCCAATACTTCTGCTGCTTGGCCACTTGAGTAGAGGAAGAAGGAGTAGCATCTCTGACTCGCTTCTTGGAAGCATCACACCTCAGTTGAGCGGCCTCTTGCTTCAATGCCATGTTGTAGAACTCATCGTACCTTAAGGGCTCAAAGAGAACAAGATCTAACTGAATTTCTTCTCTGATACCACCCCTGAACTGGTATATCATGCTCTTCTCATCAGGGACGTCCTGCTTGGCAAAGCGGGCGAGCTTCTGAAACAACTTGTTGTAGTCATAGACAAACAAAGAGCCTTGCTTCAGGTTGCGGAATTCCTCACGCTTGCTTGCAACCACGCTCTGGGGAATATGATGAGCTTTGAAGTCTTGACGGAATTCATCCTAGGTAATCGCATGTCCACATCTCGAATCATTGTATTGCTGGAACCATTCTGCAGCTTGCTCTTTGAGTTGGAAGGAAGCGAACTTGACGAAGTCCTCAGGCCTGACGTTACTGCACTCGAAATGCTTGCATAGATCCACGAGCTAATCGTCAGCATCAGTTGCCTCAACACAATTGCTGAAAGTCTTTGGCCCGTTAGCAAGGAACTGGTTGAGTGTAGCAAAGTGATTCTGATTGTTGCCTTGGTTCCCTTGGTTGCCTTGATTGCGCTCTTGAAGAATTTGCATGATCAACTGTGTGTTTGCATTGGTTGCGGCCATCACAGCTTGCCATGCCTCCGGAGGAGGTGGAGGTGGTGGCGGATCCTGATTCTGATTCTGATTGGTGCTCTTAGCGGGAGCCATCCTGAAAAGGTTGACCACCGTTAGCACATTGGCAGATAAAATGAAGCTGAATCCAACGGAATGAAAATTGCAACATAAAGTCTTCACATCCGAACAAACTGAACGAATGCATTTCTCCTGAAATGGTCACATATCCATAAATTGAGAAGCCACTTAGAATTTAGGTAGAGAAATAAATCAACAAGGTACGGATCAAGAACGAATAATCGGTAAGAAATCCCAATCTCAAACCAAATATCCGTGGAAGAAGAAGAACTAGAGCTACAAGAATTCCCACCTATGAAACTCCCGAACCTTTCCGGTTATGCAATCAGGTGTTGGGGATACAGGGGAAGCATAATATCTCACCCAAATCTAGCAAATCTTACATCCAGCTATATCCATCCTTCAACACATAACCGAGAAAACATCGGAAACCATCTACCTCAACCTTCGAAAAGCATCCGTTATACAAGTTATGGCGATACTCCCGAACTCCCGCCCCAGTACTGGGTGGCGTTGAGGTTATCTCACCAACGAACTGCATAAATGATATTTTCGATGTCGGCGTACTAAACTCAGGTATTCCAGAACTGCAATGATAAAATTATGACGACAACACCTCAGAGCTCAACTCCCCAGGACACTTCCACAAAACCCCTGACAGGAGGCACCAAGACAATGTTCTCGTCATAAAACCATCGGAACGATTCCGAGATACCCGCGTGATCCTAATTTTTTTTTGTGAAATTTGAGATAAGAAGAGTCAAAACTCTACGTCAGGATGCCTTACCAGAGCGATGAGGAGACTGGGAAGTAAAAAAGAATTCCTAAACTCTCCGATATATAACTCCTAAATGACACAAAACATTTTTCTAGACACAACTCGACCTCTAACAACGATCAAGCAATGGGGCTCCTAAGGTCGGGGAAGGCTCTGATTACCAACTCGTAACGCCCTCGATGCGGCTATAGCTCCCACGTGTCGAGACACGACTTAGACACATAACCGCATTGAAAGCAATGTCGCAAGTTAGGCAATCATCACAACATCCCATGTAATATAAATAATAAAGGTGAGATACATACTTGGCTTACACTCGCCACATCACACAAAGTACATAAATAGCATTACAACATTCAAACACTCATGGCCCGACTACGGCGCCAAAATAAAAGATAACCCAACATGCGACACGGTCCCGATCACCCCCAACTGGGCACCACTACTGATCATCAGGGAAAGACAGGTAGTATCGTTGAGTGTCCTCGTCGAACTCCCACTTGAGCTCAAGCGCGTCACTTGGAGCAGAATCATCAGGCCCTGCATCTGGTTTGATAGTAATATGTGAGCCACAGGGACTCAGCAATCTCGCACCCTCACGATCAAAACTATTTAAGCTTAATAGGAAAGGCAAGGTAAATATGTGGAGCTGCAGCAAGCAACTAGCATATATGGTGGCTATCCTGTTCGCAAAAGAGAGCGAGAAGAGGAGGCAAAGCGCGAGCGAGAAACTAGAGGACAGCCTGCGCAAACATTACTCCAACACCGTGTTCACTTCCCGGACTCCGCCGAGAAGAGACCATCACGGTAACTCACACTGTTGATTCATTTTAATTAAGTTAAGGTTCAAGTTATCTACAACCGGACATTAACAAATTCCCATCTTCCCATAACCGCGGGCACGACTTTCGAAAGTTTCAAATCCCTGCAGGGGAGTCCCAACTTAGCCCATGACAAGCTCTCATGGTCAACGAAGGAATAGATCTCCTCCCGAGACGTTCCGATCAAACTCGGTACCTCGGTTCTTCAAGACACTCCGACAGGTTAAAACAAATCTAGCAACACCGCCCGAATGTGCCGACAAATCCCGATAGGAGCTACACATATCTCGTTCTCAGGGCACAATCGGATAAGCAATCCGTACAACTAAAACCAGCCCTCGAGTTTCCCCGAGATGGCGCTGCAAGGGGCTCTAGGTTGTACCAACACTCAGAGGAGCACTGGCCCGGGGGGGTTTAAATAAGATGACCCTCGGGCTCCGGAAACCCAAGGGAAAAAGAGGCTAGGTGGCAAATGGTAAAACCAAGGACGGGCATTGCTGGAAAAGCTTTAATCAAGGCGAACTATCAAGGGGTTCCCATTATAACCCAACCACGTAAGGAACGCAAAAATCCGGGAACATAACACCGATATGACGGAAACTAGGGCGGCAAGAGTGGAACAAAACACTAGGCGAGAGGCCGAGCCTTCCACCCTTTACCAAGTATATAGATGCATTAAGATAACAAGATAATATAATGATATCCCAACAAGTAAATAATGTTCCAACAAGGAACGGTCTCCAATCTTCACCTGCAACTAGCAACGTTATAAGAGGGGCTGAGCAAGGCGGTAACATAGCCAATCAACGGTTTTCTAGGACATGGTGGGTTAGAGGCTGAACATGGTAATTTGGGAGGCATGATAAGAAAGTGGTAGGCATCGTAGCATAGGCATAGCAAAAGAGCGAGCATCTAGCAAAGCAAAGATATTAGTGATTTCGAGGGTATGATCATCTTTCCTGCAAAGTTGTCAGAGTTGACTGGATCCTCGAAAGAAAACTCAACGGGCTCCTCGTTAGCGAACTCGTCTCCCGGCTCTACCCAAACAAGACAAACAAGCAACAAGGACACAATCAACCACATGCAAACTCAAACAATATGATGCCAAGATGGTATGCTATGCGGGATGCGAAGCGGGATGCATATGCAAGATTTGACAAGGGATGCATGAACCTGGCCTCAACTAGTAAATCCAAGTGTGACATTGGAAATATGAGATGAAATCGCTTGAAAACGATATAAAGAACACCGGAATCGGAGTTACGGTTTGGAAATGGCAAGCAATTCAAATATGACCACGTTCTGCGATTTACAGTAAGTAGCCATCTAAATGCGACAAGATGAACATGCTACAGCACCCAAACATGGCATAAAAAATACATGGCAGGGATGCATTCAAGAAGCTTAACAAAAGTCTAGCACTGAGCTATGGCCAATTCATCCATTAACAGGTTCAAACAAGCATGGCAAAAATGCATTTGACAAACAGATTTCAGACTTTGTGAAAATTGGAGCATGCTGAAACAGATATCAAGTAGGCATGTTTACGAGCTCGATGCACTCACTACAGAGCATGTAATGACAATCTAAGAATACACCCATCAAGAATACACAAAATGCAAGCTAGACATGGCAAGAACAATAGCATAGCATGCACGGATCAACTACAACATCGTCGGCAAACTCGCTAACAAGTAGACAATCTGCCCAGATTCATGAAATAGCAAAAGTAGAGCTTGATTGACTCAAGCTAGGGTGCTCCATAATTGCAAACAAAGACATGGATGGATAGAGCAATACAAGATTAACAAAACATCCTTACTGATCATCCTTAAAAGAGGCACGGATCACTAGGAAACAACATGAACATATGGCCGTATGAGATAACCAGCTCAAGGACTTAGTGGTAATGCTAAGTCCCTGAAATCAGCATTAGCAAATGCCTCACTTTTCAAGCTTGTGCTAGTCACAACACACATCACAAAAATACATGGTTTGCACCTCTGGAAAGATGGCAAAACCCTTAACAAAACATATGTAGAGCTCATGGGCTTATCATGCACAAATTAATCATGGCAAAAATGACAAATAACTAATTGGAGTAGCACATCTGACAATTAACTCAAATAGCACTCTTCTAACAACATTTCGGGCATCAAGATGAACTCAAATGAAAATGATGCAATGAGATGAAATGATGTACTCTCTGAGACGAACATTTTGATATGCTATCTGCCAAAAACGAAGCTATGGATGCAAAGTTATAGCGCGATGAACAGGAGCAAATTATTAGGGTTTCGGGCAAAGAAAGTCAACCGGATCCGATCCGGATCTGGATCCGGCGCGGGTGGCACTGTAGCAGGGGCGCGGGTCCCTAGGATGACCGGCCGGAGTTCGCTCGAGCTCACCGGAGATGTCGTCGGCCGGAGCGGGGAGGTACTTGGGGCGTGGGAGGAGGAGGCCGGACAGAGGCTGGAGCTCCTCGGGCGTGCGGCGGCGCGGGGGCGTCGGACTCCGGCGGCCGGAGCTGCTGGGTCGGGTCGCCGGTGACCTGGCGCGGCGGCCGGAGGGCGCC
>NC_041386.1:289277327-289329952 GCF_002162155.2 Triticum dicoccoides
GGGGGGGGTATATAGGCATAGAGGGAGCTAGGAGAGTCCAAATGAGGTGCGGTTTTCGGCCACGCGATCGTGATCGAACGCTCTAGATGATGGACAGGGTTTTGGTGGGTTTTGGGCCAACTTGGAGGGGTGTTGGGCTGCAACACATACGAGGCCTTTCCGGTCCCTCGGTTAACCGTTGGAGTATCAAACGAAGTCCAAATGGTACGAAACTTGATAGGCGGTCTACCGGTAGTAAACCAAGGCCGCTTGGCAAGTCTCGGTCCAATCCGGAAATGTTTAATCCCCACACATGAAAGAAAGGTAGAAATGACCACCGGAGGAGAACGAAGCGTCGGAATGCAAAACGGACAACGGGGAAAATGCTCGAATGCATGAGATGAACACGTATGCAAATGCAATGCACATGATAACATGATATGAGATGCATGACAACAAGAACAACACGCGGAGACAAAAACCCGAACCCGAGAAAATGAAATAACTTAAGGCCGTAAACGGCAAGAGTTGGAATACATATGGGGTAAATCACATCCGGGGTGTTACAACACTCCACCACTACGAAAGGATCTCGTCCCGAGTTCTAGGACTGAAAGAACGCCGGGTACTGAGAACGGAGGTGATCCTCGCATTCCCAGGTAGCTTCACGGTCGGAATGGTGTGACCACTTGACTTTGAGGAATTTCATTGACTTGTTGCGAGTCTTGCGTTCAGTCTCTTCAAGAATAGCAACTGGGTGCCCACGATAAGAGAGATCTTCTTGGAGCTCAATGTCCTCGAAGTTGATGGTGCGATCAGGAGTCTTGAAGCACTTTCGGAGCTGAGAGACATGGAACACGTCATGAACATTTGCAAAGTTTGAAGGAAGCTCGAGTTGATAGGCGAGACCGCCTCTCTTGCTGACAATCTTGAAAGGTACCACGTATCTAGGGGCAAGCTTCCCTTTGATACCGAAGCGACGAGTACCTTTCATTGGAGAGACGCGGAGGTAAACATGATCTCTGATCTCGAAAGCCAAATCATGGTGCTTACTATCATAGTAGCTCTTCTGGCAGGATTGGCTGCTTTGAGGTTATCTTGAATGACTTTGCACATTTCCTCTGCCTCTGTGATTAAGTCATTACCCAAAAGCTGATGTTCACCAATTTCGGACCAGTTGAGAGGGGTACGGCACTTCCTGCCATACAGAATTTCGAATGGGGCCTTGCCCAAACTTGCTTGAAAACTGTTGCTGTAGGAGAATTCAGCTTATGGAAGACAATCCTCCCACTTCATGCCGAAGGAGATCACACAAGCCCTGAGCATATCTTCAAGAATCTGATTGACACGCTCGACTTGACCGCTAGTTTGAGGATGGAAAGCTGTGCTGAAGCGGATGTTGGTGCCCATGGCCTTCTGAAAAGAATCCCAAAACTTGGAGGTAAAGATGCTGCCATGGTCTGAAGAGATCACTTGTGGGATACCATGCACAGAGACAATTCGAGAGGTATAGAGTTCCGCCAATTGAGCTGCGGTGATAGACTCTTTGATAGGTAGAAAGTGAGCCACTTTAGTGAGTTTGTCGATGACAACGAATATAGCATCATTGCCACGCTTGGACTTTGGAAACCCAGTCACGAAGTCCATCTCAATGTGGTCAAACTTCCATTCTGGAATGGCAAGAGGTTGGAGGAGACCAGCTGGCCTTTGGTGATCTGCCTTCACTCTTCTGCAGACATCACATTCATTCACGAATTGAGCAATCTCGCGCTTCATTCGAGTCCACCAATAAGCCTGCTTGAGGTCCTGATACATCTTCGTGTTCCCAGGGTGGATGGAGAGCAGAGAATTGTGAGCCTCATTTATGATCACTTTACGAAGTTCACCTTTGGGCACAACAATACGATCCTCGAAGAAGAGAATATCCTTGTCATCAAGGCGGTAGCACTTGTACTTGGGTTGCCTCTTGGCAATCCCAATCTTCACCTTTTTCACCATAGCATCAAGAAGCTGGGCTTGGCGAATCTGGTCTTCCAAGGTAGGAGAGACTTGAAGGTTCACGAGGAAACCTTGAGGAACAACTTGCAGATTAATTTGTGGAAAGCTTCACAAAGCTCGGGTTGATAAGGCTTGAGAACCAGACTGTTGCAATAAGCCTTCCTGCTCAATGCGTCAGTAATCACATTGGCCTTGCCTGGAGTATACTCGATTCTCGGATTATACTCTTGAATCATTTCGACCCATCAAGTTTGCCTGAGGTTGAGATTAGGCTGAGTGAAGATGTACTTGAGACTCTTGTGGTCAGTGAAGATGTCCACTTTTCTTCCCAATAAGAGATGTCTCCAAGTCAAAAGAGCATGCACAACTGCCGCCAACTCGAGGTCATGAGTGGGGTAGTTCTTCTCGTTGGGCTTCAACTGGCAAGAGGTATAAGCAACAACTTTCTTCTCTTGCATCAACACTGCGCCAAGACCTTGGAGAGAGGTATCACAAAAGACTTCGTACGGCTTGGATTCATCAGGCGGAGTGAGAACTGGAGTAGTGATCAATTTCTCTTTCAAAGTGTTGAAAGCAATGTCACACTCCGGAGACCAAACGTACTTGACGTGCTTCTGGAGAAGATTTGAGAGAGGCTTCGCGATCTTAGAAAAGTTTTCAACGAATCTTCGACAGTAGCTTGCGAGACCGAGGAAGCTACGGAGTTGCTTCACGTTCTGAGGAGGTTCCCAATTCACAATTGCAAACACCTTCTCAGGATTCACCGCAATGCCCTTGGCAGAGATGATATGACCAAGATAAAGAACCTCATCGAGCCAAAATTCGCACTTGGAGAACTTGGCGTAGAACTGGTGTTCCCTCAGCTTAACAAGTACCAAACGCAAGTGCTTGGCATGATCTTCCTTGTTCTTCGAGAAAACCAGAATGTCATCGAGATAGACCAAAACGAAGTCATTGGTGTAGGCATTGAAGATGAAGTTCATCATGCGAGAAAAAGTCGGAGGAGTGTTGACGAGGCCAAAAGACATGACAGTGTATTCATATGAACCATAGCTTGTCCTGAAAGCCGTCTTGGGAATATCTTGCTCACGGATTCGAATCTGATGATAACCCATACGGGGATCAAGATTGGAGAATACTTGGGCGCCTTTGAGTTGTTCTAACAGCTCGTTGATGTTGGGAAGTGGGTATTTGTTCTTGATGGTCTTCTTGTTCAATGGACGGTAATCCACACAAAGTCCCTCCGTTCCATCCTTCTTATTCACAAAAAGAACACCACAACCCCACGGGCCGGATGAGACCCATCCTCTCTTGAATATTGAGTTGCTTCTTCAGCTCCTTCAACTATTCAGGTCCGAGCTTGTAAGGACGCTTGCACACTGGTTCCGTGCCAGGCTCAAGATCGATGACAAATTCAACTGGCAGGTGCGGAGGCATTCCTGGAAACTCTTCTGGAAAGACGTCTTGATATTCGTAAATGACTGGAATTTGCGAGATAGCATCCAGTTCACCCTTCTCATTGAGAGAAAATAGACGGATGGTATTGTCACGAGCGGCAAAGACAATTACATCCTCAGACGAATGAGTCAATTGAATCTGCCTGGCAGCACAATCAAGCTGAGCCTTGTGCTTAGAAAGCCAATCCATTCCGAGAATAAGATCAATATCCGAGTCACCAAGAACATTTGGAGAGGCCAAGAACTTATAGTCACCCAAAGTGATTGTAACAACCGGAATGCATACACGAGATGTCATTTGACGGGCCGGAGAGACAATAGCCAACGGTTTCGACAACACTTGAGTAACAAAATCATGCTTAGATGCAAAAGGTCTCGACATGAAATAATGTGATGCACCAGAGTCAAAAAGAACTCTTGCAGGAATATCGTTAACAGGAAGGTTACCCATGATGACATCTGACGAATCCTCTGCCTGAGTTGTGTTCATCAAGTTGACCTTGGCGTGCTTGGGGTTATGCTTGACCACAGCTGTACTTGCCGATCTCACAGGAGGAGGAGGAGGAAGACGCCTGTGATTGAAGCATTTGTTGGCATAGTGACCCTTCTGTTGGCACTTGTTGCACGTGACCTCTGAAAGCGGACGGTGATACGGAGCACTCGATCTTGGAGCTTGAGACGAAGTCTTGTTCTGAAAGCCAGGGTTGGGTGGGTGGGAAGATCCACTGCCACCTGTGCTCTTCTGCTGATACGGCTGACAGAACGAAGGAGGAGGAAGCCAATACTTCTGTTGCTTGGCCACTTGAGTAGGGGAAGAAGGAGTAGCATCTCTGACTCGCTTCTTGGAAGCATCACACCTCAGTTGAGCGGGCTCTTGCTTCAATGCCATGTTGTAGAACTCATCGTACCTTAAGGGCTCAAAGAGAACAAGAGCTAGCTGAATTTCTTCTCTGAGACCACCCCTGAACTGGTATATCATGCTCTTCTCATCAGGGACGTCCTGCTTGGCAAAGCGGGCGAGCATCTGAAACAACTTGTTGTCGTCATAGACAGACAAAGAGCCTTGCTTCAGGTTGTGGAATTCCTCACGCTTGCTTGCAACCACGCTCTGGGAATATGATGAGCTTTGAAGTCTTGGCGGAATTCATCCTAGGTAATCGCACGTCCACCTCTGGAATCCTTGTATTGCTGGAACCATTCTGCAGCTTGACCTTTGAGTTGGAAGGAAGCGAACTTGACGAAGTCCTCAGGCCTGACATTACTGCACTCGAAATGCTTGCATAGATCCACGAGCCAATCGTCAGCATCAGTTGCCTCAACACAATTGCTGAAAGTCTTTGGCCCGTTAGCAAGGAACTGGTTGAGTGTAGCAAAGTGTTTCTGATTGTTGCCTTGGTTCCCTTGGTTCCCTTGATTGCGCTCTTGAAGAATTTGCTTGATCAACTATGTGTTTGCATTGGTTGCGGCCATCATAGCTTGCCATGCCTCCAGAGGAGGTGGAGGTGGTGGCGGATCCTGATTCTAATTCTGATTGGTGCTCTTAGCGGGAGCCATCCTGAAGAGGTTGACCACCGTTAGCACATTGGCAGATAAAATGAAGCTGAATCCAACGGAATGAAAATTGCAACATAAAGTCTTCACATCCGAACAAACTAAACGAATGCATTTCTCTTGAAATGGTCACATATCCATAAATTGAGAAGCCACTTAGAATTTAGGTAGAGAAATAAATCAACAAGGTACGGATCAAGAATGAATAGTCGGTAAGAAATCCCAATCTCAAACCAAATATCTGTGGAAGAAGAAGAACTAGAGCTACAAGAATTCTCACCTATGAAACTCCCGAACCTTTCCGGTTATGCAATCAGGTGTTGGGGATACAGGTGAAGCATAATATCTCACCCAAATCTAGCAAATCCTACATCCAGCTGTATCCTTCCTTCAACACATAACCGAGAAAACTTCGGAAACCATCTACCTCAACCTTCGAAAAGCATCCGTCATACAAGTTATGGCGATAATCCCGAACTCCCGCCCCAGTACTGGGTGGCGTTGAGGTTATTTCACCAACGAACTGCATAAAAGATATTTTCGATGTCGGCGTACTAAACTTAGGTATTCCAGAACTGCAACGATAAAATTATGAAGACAACATCTCAGAGCTCAACTCCCCGGGACACTTCCACAAAACCCCTGACAGGAGGCACCAAGACAATGTTCTCGTCATAAAACCATCGGAACGATTCCAAGATACCCGCGTGATCCTAAAATTTTTTTAGTGAAATTTGAGAAAAGAAGAGTCAAAACTCCACGTCAGGATGCCTTACCAGAGCGATGAGGAGACTGGGAAGTAAAAAGAATTCCTAAACTCTCCGATATATAATTCCTAAATGACTCAAAACATTTTTCTAGACACAACTCGGCTGCTAACAACGATCAAGCAATGGGGCTCCTAAGGTCGGGGAAGGCTCTGATTACCAACTTGTAACACCCTCGATGCGGCTATAGCTCCCACGTGTCGAGGCACGACTTAGAGACATAACCGCATTGAAAGCAATGTCGCAAGTTAGGCAATCATCACAACATCCCATGTAATATAAATAATAAAGGGGAGATAAATAGTTGGCTTACACTCGCTACGTCACACAAAGTACATAAATAGCATTACAACATTCAAACACTCATGGCCCGACTACGGCGCCAAAATAAAAGATAACCCAACATGCGACACGGTCCCGATCACCCCCAACTGGGCACCACTACTGATCATCAGGGAAAGACACATAGTATCGTTGAGAGTCCTCGTCGAACTCCCACTTGAGCTCAAGCGCGTCACCTGGAGCGGAATCATCAGGCCCTGCATCTGGTTTAATAGTAATCTGTGAGCCACAGGGACTCAGCAATCTCGCACCCTCACGATCAAAACTATTTAAGATTAATAGGAAACGCAAGGTAAATATGTGGAGCTGCAGCAAGCGACTAGCATATATGGTGGCTATCCTGTTCGCAAAAGAGAGCGAGAAGAGGAGGCAAAGCGCGAGCGAGAAACTAGAGGACAACCTGCGCAAACATTACTCCAACACCGTGTTCACTTCCCGGACTCCGCCGAGAAGAGACCATCACGGTAACTCACACTGTTGATTCATTTTAATTAAGTTAAGGTTCAAGTTATCTACAACCGGACATTAACAAATTCCCATCTGCCCATAACCGCGGGCATGACTTTTGAAAGTTTCAAATCCCTATAGGGGAGTCCCAACTTAGCCCATGACAAGCTCTCACGGTCAACGAAGGAATAGACCTCCTCCCGAGCCGTTCCGATCAGACTCGGTACCTTGGTTCTTCAAGACACTCCGACAGGTTAAAACAAATCCAGCAACACCGCCCGAATGTGCCGACAAATCCCGATAGGAGCTGCACATTTCTCGTTCTCAGGGCACAATCGGATAAGCAATCCGTACAACTAAAACCAGCCCTCGAGTTTCCCTGAGATGGCGCTGCAAGGGGCTCTAGGTTGGACCAACACTCAGAGGAGCACTGGCCCGGGGAGGGGGGGGGGTTTAAATAAGATGACCCTCGGGCTCCGGAAACCCAAGGGAAAAAGAGGCTAGGTGGCAAATGGTAAAACCAAGGATGGGCATTGCTGGAAAAGCTTTAATCAAGGCGAACTATCAAGGGGTTCCCATTATAACCCAACCACGTAAGGAACGCAAAAATCCGGGAACATAACACCGATATGACGGAAACTAGGGCGGCAAGAGTGGAACAAAACACTAGGCGAGAGGCCGAGCCTTTCACCCTTTACCAAGTATATAGATGCATTAAGATAACAAGATAATATAATGATATCCCAACAAGTAAATAATGTTCCAACAAGGAATGGTCTCCAATCTTCACCTGCAACTAGCAACGCTATAAGAGGGGCTGAGCAAGGCGGTAACATAGCCAATCAACGGTTTGCTAGGACATGGTGGGTTAGAGGCTGAACATGGCAATTTGGGAGGCATGATAAGCAAGTGGTAGGCATCGTAGCATAGGCATAGCAAAAGAGCGAGCATCTAGCAAAGCAAAGATATTAGTGATTTCGAGGGTATGATCATCTTGCCTGCAAAGTTGTCAGAGTTGACTGGATCCTCGAAAGCAAACTCAACGGGCTCCTCGTTAGCGAACTCATCTCCCGGCTCTACCCAAACAAGACAAACAAGCAACAAGGACACAATCAACCACGTGCAAACTCAAACAATATGATGCAAAGATGGTATGCTATGCGGGATGCGAAGTGGGATGCATATGCAAGATTTGACAAGGGATGCATGAACCTGGCCTCCACTAGGAAATCCAAGTGTGCCACTGGAAATATGAGATGAAATCGCTTGAAAACAATATAAAGAACGCCGGAATCGGAGTTATGGTTTGGAAATGGCAAGCAATTCAAATATGACCATGTTCTATGATTTACAGTAAGTAGCCATCTAAATGCGACAAGATGAACATGCTACAGCACCCAAACATGGCATAAAAATACATGGCAGGGATGCATTCAAGAAGCTTAACAAAAGTCTAGCACTGAGCTACGGCCAATTCATCGATTAACAGGTTCAAACAAGCATGGCAAAAATGCATTTGACAAACAGATTTCAGACTTTGTGAAAACTGGAGCATGCTGAAACAGATATCAAGTAGGCATGTTTACAAGCTCGATGCACTCACTACAGAGCATGTCATGACAAGCTAAGCATACACCCATCAAGAATAAACAAAATGCAAGCTAGACATGGCAAGAACAATAGCATAGCATGCACGGATCAACTACAACATCATCGGCAAAATCGCTAACAAGTAGACAATCTGCCTAGATTCATGAAATAGCAAAAGTAGAGCTCGATTGACTCAAGCTAGGGTGCTCCATAATTGCAAACAAAGACATGGATGGATAGAGCACTACAAGATTAACAAAACATCCTTACTGATCATCCTTAAAAGAGGCACAGATCACTAGGAAACAACATGAACATATGGCCGTATGAGATAACCAGCTCAAGGACTTAGTGGTAATGCTAAGTCCCTGAAATCAGCATTAGCAAATGCCTCACTTTGCAAGCTTGTGCTAGTCACCACACACGTCACAAAAATACATGGTTTGCACCTCTGGAAAGATGGCAAAACCCTTAACAAAACATATGTAGAGCTCATGGGCATATCATGCACACATTAATCATGACAAAAATGACAAATAACTAATTGGAGCAGCAGATCTGACAATTAACTCAAATAGCACTCTTCTAACAGCATTTCGGGCATCAAGATGAACTCAAATGAAAATGATGCAATGAGATGAAATGATGTACTCTCTGAGGCGAACATTTTGATATGCTATATGCCAAAAACGGAGCTATGGATGCAAAGTTATAGCGCGATGAACAGGAGCAAATTATTAGGGTTTCGGGCAAAGAAAGTCAACCGGATCCGATCCAGATCTGGATCCGGTGCGGGTGGCACTGTAGCAGGGGCGCGTCTCCCGAGGATGACTGGCCGGAGTTTGCTCGAGCTCGCCGGAGATGTCGTCGGCCGGAGCGGGGAGGTACTTGGGGCGTGGGAGGAGGCCGGAGAGAGGCCGGAGCTTCTCGGGCGTGCGGCGGCGCGGGGGCGTCGGACTCCGGCGGCCGGAGCTGCTGGGTCGGGTCGCCGGTGACCTGGCGCGGCGGTCAGAGGGCGCCGACGACGGAGAAGGAGGCGGCGGGCGAGGAGGCTCGGGCGGCGGGGAAATGGCAGCCGGGCGGCGGCTCCCTGGGCCGCGGGGGCTCGTAGCGGGCCGCGCGGGCCGGCATGGCTGCGGGTGGCGGCGCGCCACGTGGCGGCCCCCGGTTGGCTGCGGGCGGCGGCGGCGGCGTGTCCGTTCAGGCGGCGGACATGTCCGGCGGCGGCGGGCAATTTTTTTAGGGTTTAGAGAGAGGGGATCCGAGATTTGGAATGTGGGGTATATACAGGCATAGAGGGAGCTAGGAGAGTCCAAATGAGGTGCGGTTTTCGGCCACGCGATCGTGATCGAATGCTCTAGATGATAGAGAGGGTATTGGTGGATTTTGGGCCAACTTGGAGGGGTGTTGGGCTGTAACACACACGAGGTCTTTTCGGTCCCTCGGTTAACCGTTGGAGTATCAAACGAAGTCCAAATGGTAAGAAACTTGACAGGCGGTCTACCGGTAGTAAACCAAGGCCGCTTGGAAAGTCTCGGTCCAATCCAGAAATGTTTAATCCCCACACACGAAAGAAAGGTAGAAATGACCACCGGAGGAGAACGAAGCGCCGGAATGCAAAACGGACAACGGGGAAAATGCTCGAATGCATGAGATGAACACGTAGGCAAATGCAATGCACATGATGACATGATATGAGATGCATGACAACGAGAACAACACACGGAGACAAAAACCCAAACCCGAGAAAATGAAATAACTTAAGGCCGGAAACGGCAAGAGTTGGAATACATATTGGGTAAATCACATCCGGGGTGTTACAACACTCCACCACTACGAAAGGATCTCGTCCCGAGTTCTAGGACTGAAAGAACGCCGGGTACTCAGAACGGAGGTGATCCTCACGTTCCCAGGTAGCTTCACCGTTGGAATGGTGTGACCACTTGACTTTGAGGAATTTGATTGACTTGTTGCGAGTCTTGCGTTCAGTCTCTTCAAGAATAGCAACTGGGTACCCACGATAAGAGAGATCTTCTTGGAGCTCAATGTCCTCGAAGTTGACGGTGCGATCAGGAGTCTTGAAGCACTTTCGGAGCTGAGAGACATGGAACACGTCATGAACATTTGCAAAGTTTGAAGGAAGCTCGAGTTGATAGGCGAGACCGCCTCTCTTGCTGACAATGTTGAAAGGTCCCACGTATCTAGGAGCAAGCTTCCCTTTGATATCGAAGCGACGAGTACCTTTCATTGGAGAGACGCGGAAGTAAACATGATGTCTGATCTCGAAAGCCAAATCACGGTGCTTACTATCATAGTAGCTCTTCTCGCGGGATTGGGCTGCTTTGAGGTTATCTCGAATGACTTTGGACATTTCCTCTACCTCTATGATTAAGTCATTACCCAAAAGCTGATGTTCACTGGTTTCAGACCAGTTGAGAGGGGTACGGCACTTCCTGCCATATAGAATTTCGAATGGGGCCTTGCCCAAACTTGCTTGAAAACTGTTGCTGTAGGAGAATTCAGCATATGGAAGACAATCCTCCCACTTCATGCCGAATGAGATCACACAAGCCCTGAGCATATCTTCAAGAATCTGATTGACACGCTCGACTTGACCGCTAGTTTGAGGATGGAAAGCTGTGCTGAAGCGGATGTTGGTGCCCATGGCCTTCTGAAAAGAATCCCAAAACTTGGAGGTAAAGATGCTGCCACGGTCTGAAGAGATCACTTGTGGGATACCATGCACAGAGACAATTCGAGAGGTATAGAGTTCCGCCAATTGAGCTGCGGTGATAGACTCTTTGATAGGTAGAAAGTGAGCCACTTTAGTGAGTTTGTCGATGACAACGAATATAGCATCATTGCCACGCTTGGACTTTGGAAACCCAGTCACGAAGTCCATCTCAATGTGGTCAAACTTCCATTCTGGAATGGCAAGAGGTTGGAGGAGACCAGCTGGCCTTTGGTGTTCTGCCTTTACTCTTCTGCAGACATCACATTCATTCACGAATTGAGCAATCTCGCGCTTCATTCGAGTCCACCAATAAGCCTGCTTGAGGTCCTGATACATCTTCGTGCTCCCAGGGTGGATGGAGAGGAGAGAATTGTGAGCCTCGTTCATGATCACTTTACGAAGTTCACCTTTGGGCACAACAATACGATCCTCGAAGAAGAGAGTATCCTTGTCATCAAGGCGGTAGCACTTGTACTTGGGTTGCCTCTTGGCAATCCCAATCTTCACCTTTTTCACCATAGCATCAAGAGGCTGGGCTTGGCGAATCTGGTCTTCCAAGGTAGGAGAGACTTGAAGGTTGGCTAGGAAACCTTGAGGAACAACTTGTAGATTAAGTTTGCGGAAAGCTTCACAAAGCTCGGGTTGATAAGGCTTGAGAATCAGACTGTTGCAATAAGCCTTCCTGCTCAATGCGTCAGCAATCACATTGGCCTTGCCTGGAGTATACTCGATACTCGGATTATACTCTTGAATCATTTCGACCCATCGAGTTTGCCTGAGGTTGAGATTAGGCATAGTGAAGATGTACTTGAGACTCTTGTGGTCAGTGAATATGTCCACTTTTCTTCCCAATAAGAGATGTCTCCAAGTCAAAAGAGCATGCACAACTGCCGCCAACTCGAGGTCATGAGTGGGGTAGTTCTTCTCGTTGGGCTTCAACTAGCGAGAGGTATAAGAAACAACTTTCTTCTCTTGCATCAACAATGCGCCAAGACCTTGGAGAGAGGCATCACAAAAGACTTCGTACGGCTTGGATTCATCAGGCGGAGTGAGAACTAGAGTAGTGATCAATTTCTCTTTCAAAGTGTTGAAAGCAATGTCACACTCCGGAGACCAAACGTACTTGACGTGCTTCTGGAGAAGATTTGAGAGAGGCTTCGCGATCTTAGAAAAGTTTTCAACGAATCTTCGACAGTAGCTTGCGAGACCGAGGAAGCTACGGAGTTGCTTCACGTTCTGAGGAGGTTCCCAATTCACAATTGCAGACACCTTCTCAGGATTCACCGCAATGCCCTTGGCAGAGATGATATGACCAAGATAAAGAACCTCATCGAGCCAAAATTCGCACTTGGAGAACTTGGCATAGAACTGGTGTTCCCTCAGCTTATCAACTACCAAACGCAAGTGCTTGGCATGATCTTCCTTGTTCTTCGAGAAAACCAGAATGTCGTCGAGATAGACCAAAACGAAGTCATTGGTGTAGGCGTTGAAGATGAAGTTCATCATGCGAGAGAAAGTCGGAGGAGCGTTGACGAGGCCAAAAGACATGACAGTATATTCATATGAACCATAGCTTGTCCTAAAAGCCCTCTTGGGAATATCTTGCTCACGGATTCGAATCTAATGATAACCCATACGGAGATCAAGATTGGAGAATACTTGGGCGCCTTTGAGTTGTTCTAACAGCTCGTTGATGTTGGGAAGTGGGTATTTGTTCTTGATGGTCTTCTTGTTCAATGGACGGTAATCCACACAAAGTCGCTCCGTTCCATCCTTCTTATTCACAAAAAGAACACCACAACCCCACAAAGAAGAACTAGGTCGGATGAGACCCATCCTCTCTTGAATATTGAGTTGCTTCTTCAGCTCCTTCAACTCTTCAGGTCCGAGCTTGTAAGGACGCTTGCACACTGGTTCCGTGCCAGGCTCAAGATCGATGATGAATTCAACTGGCCGGTGCGGAGGCATTCCTGGAAACTCTTCTGGAAAGACGTCTTGATATTCGCAAATGACTGGAATTTGCGAGATAGCATCCAGTTCACCCTTCTCATTGAGAGAAAATAGACGGATGGTATCGTCACGAGCGGCAAAGAAAATTACATCCTCAGACGAATGAGTCAATTGAATCTGCCTGGCTGCACAATCAAGCTGAGCCTTGTGCTTAGAAAGCCAATCCATTCCGAGAATAAGATCAATATCCGAGTCACCAAGAACATTTGGAGAGGCCAAGAACTTATAGTCACCCAAAGTGATTGTAACATCCGGAACGCATACACGAGATGTCATTTGATGGGCCGGAGAGACAATAGCCAACGGTTTCGACAACACTTGAGTAACAAAATCATGCTTAGATGCAAAAGGTCTCGACATGAAACAATGTGATGCACCAGAGTCAAAAAGAACTCTTGCAGGAATATCGTTAACAGGAAGGTTACCCATGATGACATCTGACGAATCCTCTGCCTGAGCTGCGTTCATCAAGTTGACCTTGGCGTGCTTGGGGTTATGCTTGACCACAGCTGTACTTGCCGATCTCATAGGAGGAGGAGGAGGAAGATTCCTATGATTGAAGCATTTGTTGGCATAGTGACCCTTCTGTTGGCACTTGTTGCACGTGACCTCTAAAAGCGGACGGTGATACGGAGCACTCGATCTTGGAGCTTGAGACGAAGTCTTGTTCTGAAAGCCAGGGTTGGGTGGGTGGGAAGATCCACTGCCACCTTTGCTCTTCTGCTGATACGGCTGATGGAACGGAGGAGGAGGAAGCCAATACTTCTGCTGCTTGGCCACTTGAGTAGAGGAAGAAGGAGTAGCATCTCTGACTCGCTTCTTGGAAGCATCACACCTCAGTTGAGCGGCCTCTTGCTTCAATGCCATGTTGTAGAACTCATCGTACCTTAAGGGCTCAAAGAGAACAAGAGCTAGCTGAATTTCTTCTCTGAGACCACCCCTGAACTGGTATATCATGCTCTTCTCATCAGGGACGTCCTGCTTGGCAAAGCGGGTGAGCTTCTGAAACAACTTGTTGTCGTCATAGACAGACAAAGAGCCTTGCTTCAGGTTGCGGAATTCCTCACGCTTGCTTCCAACCATGCTCTGGAGAATATGATGAGCTTTGAAGTCTTGACGGAATTCATCCTAGGTAATCGCACGTCCACATCTGGAATCCTTGTATTGCTGGAACCATTCTGCAGCTTGATCTTTGAGTTGGAAGGAAGCGAACATGACGAAGTCCTCAGGCCTGACGTTACTGCACTCGAAATGCTTGCATAGATCCACGAGCCAATCGTCAGCATCAGTTGCCTCAACACAATTGCTGAAAGTCTTTGGCCCATTAGCAAGGAACTGGTTGAGTGTAGCAAAGTGATTCTGATTGTTGCCTTGGTTCCCTTGGTTGCCTTGATTGCGCTCTTGAAGAATTTGCATGATCAACTGTGTGTTTGCATTGGTTGCGGCCATCACAGCTTGCCATGCCTCCGGAGGAGGTGGAGGTGGTGGCGGATCCTGATTCTGATTCTGATTGGTGCTCTTAGCGGGAGCCATCCTGAAGAGGTTGACCACCGTTAGCACATTGGCAGATAAAATGAAGCTGAATCCAACGAAATGAAAATTGCAACATAAAGTCTTCACATCCGAACAAACTAAACGAATGCATTTCTCTTGAAATGGTCACATATCCATAAATTGAGAAGCCACTTAGAATTTAGGTAGAGAAATAAATCAACAAGGTACGGATCAAGAACGAATAATCGGTAAGAAATCCCAATCTCAAACCAAATATCCGTGGAAGAAGAAGAACTAGAGCTACAAGAATTCCCACCTATGAAACTGCCGAACCTTTCCGGTTATGCAATCAGGTGTTGGGGATACAGGTGAAGCATAATATCTCACCCAAATCTAGCAAATCCTACATCCAGCTGTATCCATCCTTCACCACATAACCGAGAAAACTTCGGAAACCATCTACCTCAACCTTCGAAAAGCATCCGTTATACAAGTTATGGCGATACTCCCGAACTCCCGCCCCAGTACTGGGTGGCGTCGAGGTTATCTCACCAACGAACTGCATAAAAGATATTTTCGATGTCGGCGTACTAAACTCAGGTATTCCAGAACTGCAACGATAAAATTATGACGACAACACCTCAGAGCTCAACTCCCCGAGACACTTCCACAAAACCCCTAACAGGAGGCACCAAGACAATGTTCTCGTCATAAAACCATCGGAACGATTCCAAAATACCCGCGTGATCCTAAATTTTTTTTTAGTGAAATTCGAGAAAAGAAGAGTCAAAACTCTACGTCAGGATGCCTTACCAGAGCGATGAGGATACTGGGAAGTAAAAAGAATTCCTAAACTCTCCGATATATAATTCCTAAATGACTCAAAACATTTTTCTAGACACAACTCGGCCGCTAACAACGATCAAGCAATGGGGCTCCTAAGGTCGGGGAAGGCTCTTATTACCAACTTGTAACACCCTCGATGCGGCTATAGCTCCCACGTGTCGAGGCACGACTTAGAGACATAACCGCATTGAAAGCAATGTCGCAAGTTAGGCAATCATCACAACATCCCATGTAATATAAATAATAAAGGGGAGATACATAGTTGGCTTACACTCGCCACGTCACACAAAGTACATAAATAGCATTACAACATTCAAACACTCATGGCCCAACTACGGCGCCAAAATAAAAGATAACCCAACATGCGACACGGTCCCGATCACCCCCAACTGGGCACCACTACTGATCATCAGGGAAAGACACGTAGTATCATTGAGAGTCCTCGTCGAACTCCCACTTGAGCTCAAGCGCGTCACCTGGAGCGGAATCATCAGGCCCTGCATCTGGTTTAATAGTAATCTGTGAGCCACAGGGACTCAGCAATCTCGCACCCTCGCATATATGGTGGAGCTGCAGCAAGCGACTAGCATATATGGTGGCTATCCTGTTCGCAAAGGAGAGCGAGAAGAGGAGGCAAAGCGCGAGCGAGAAACTAGAGGACAACCTGCGCAAACATTACTCCAACACCGTATTCACTTCCCGGACTCCGCCGAGAAGAGACCATCACGGTAACTCACACTGTTGATTCATTTTAATTAAGTTAAGGTTCAATTTATCTACAACCGGACATTAACAAATTCCCATCTGCCCATAACCGCGGGCACGACTTTTGAAAGTTTCAAATCCCTGCAGGGGAGTCCCAACTTAGCCCATGACAAGCTCTCACGGTCAACGAAGGAATAGACCTCCTCCCGAGACGTTTCGATCAGACTCGGTACCTTGGTTCTTCAAGACACTCCGACAGGTTAAAACAAATCCAGCAACACCGCCCGAATGTGCCGACAAATCCCGATAGGAGCTGCACATATCTTGTTCTCAGGGCACAATCGCATAAGCAATCCGTACAACTAAAACCAGCCCTCGAGTTTCCCCGAGATGGCGCTGCAAGTGGCTCTAGGTTGGACCAACACTTAGAGGAGTACTGGCTCGGGGGGGTTTAAATAAGATGACCCTCGGGCTCCGGAAACCCAAGGGAAAAAGAGGCTAGGTGGCAAATGGTAAAACCAAGGATGGGCATTGCTGGAAAAGCTTTAATCAAGGCGAACTATCAAGGGGTTCCCATTATAACCCAACCACGTAAGGAACGCAAAAATCCGGGAACATAACACCGATATGACGGAAACTAGGGCGGCAAGAGTGGAACAAAACACTAGGCGAGAGGCCGAGCCTTCCACCCTTTACCAAGTATATAGATGCATTAAGATAACAAGATAATATAATGATATCCCAACAAGTAAATAATGTTCCAACAAGGAACGGTCTCCAATCTTCACCTGCAACTAGCAACGCTATAAGAGGGGCTGAGCAAGGCGGTAACATAGCCAATCAACGTTTTGTTAGGACATGGTGGGTTAGAGGCTGAACATGGCAATTTTGGAGGCATGATAAGCAAGTGGTAGGCATCATAGCATAGGCATAGCAAAAGAGCGAGCATCTAGCAAAGCAAAGATATTAGTGATTTCGAGGGTATGATCATCTTGCCTGCAAAGTTGTCAGAGTTGACTGGATCCTCGAAAGCAAACTCAACGGGCTCCTCGTTAGCAAACTCGTCTCCCAGCTCTACCCAAACAAGACAAACAAGCAACAAGGACACAATCAACCACGTGCAAACTCAAACAATATGATGCAAAGATGGTATGCTATGCGGGATGCGAAGCGGGATGCATATGCAAGATTTGACAAGGGATGCATGAACCTGGCATCAACTAGGAAATCCAAGTGTGCCACTGGAAAGATGAGATTAAATCGCTTGAAAACGATATAAAGAACGCCGGAATCGGAGTTACGGTTTGGAAATGGCAAGCAATTCAAATATGACCACGTTCTGCGATTTACAGTAAGTAGCCATCTAAATGCGACAAGATGAACATGCTACAGCACCCAAACATGGCATAAAAAATACATGGCATGTATGCATTCAAGAAGCTTAACAAAATTCTAGCACTGAGCTACGGCCAATTCATCAATTAACAGGTTCAAACAAGCATGGCAAAAATGCATTTGACAAACAGATTTCAGACTTTGTGAAAACTGGAGCATGCTGAAATAGATATCAAGTAGGCATGTTTACGTGCTCGATGCACTCACTACAGAGCATGTCACGACAAGCTAAGAATACACCCATCAATAATACACAAAATGCAAGCTAGACATGGCAAGAACAATAGCATAGCATGCACGGATAAACTACAACATCATTGGCAATATCGCTAACAAGTAGACAATCTGCCCAGATTCACGAAATAGCAAAAGTAGAGCTCGATTGACTCAAGCTAGGGTGCTCCATAATTTAAAACAAAGACATGGATGGATAGAGCACTACAAGATTAACAAAACATCCTTACTAATCATCCTCAAAAGAGGCACGGATCACTAGGAAACAACATGAACATATGGCCATATGAGATAACCAACTCAAGGACTTAGTGGAAATGCTAAGTCCCTGAAATCAGCATTAGCAAATGCCTCACTTTGCAAGCTTGTGCTAGTCACCACACACATCACAAAAATACATCGTTTGCACCTCTGGAAAGATGGCAAAACCCTTAACAAAACATATGTATAGCTCATGGGCATATCATGCACACATTAATCATGACAAAAATGACAAATAACTAACTGGAGCAGCAGATCTGACAATTAACTCAAATAGCACTCTTCTAACAGCATTTCGGGCATCAAGATGAACACAAATGAAAATGATGCAATGAGATGAAATGATGTACTCTCTGAGGCGAACATTTTGATATGCTATATGCCAAAAACGGAGCTACGGTTGCAAAGTTATAGCACGATGAACAGGAGCAAATTATTAGGGTTGCAGGCAAAGAAAGTCAACCGGATCCGATCCAGATCTGGATCCGGCGCGGGTGGCACTGTAGCAGGGGCGCGCGTCCCGAGGATGACCGGTCGAAGTTCGCTTGAGCTCGCCGGAGATGTCGTCGGCCGGAGTGGGGAGGTACTTGGGGCGTGGGAGGAGGAGGCCTGAGAGAGGCCGGAGCTCCTCGGGGGTGCGGCGACGCGGGGGCGTCGGACTCCGGCGGCCGGAGCTGCTGGGTCGGGTCGCCAGTGACCTGGCGCGGCGGCCGGAGGGTGCCGACGACGGAGAAGAAGGCGGCGGGCGAGGAGGCGCGGGCGGCGGCTCCCTGGGCCGTGGGGGCTCGCAGCGGGCCGCGCGGGCCGGCGTGACTGTGGGTGGCGGCGCGCCACATGGCGGCCCCCCGGTTGGCTGCGGGCGGCGGCGGCGGCGTGTCCATTCAGGCGGCAGACATGTCCGGCGACGGCGGGCGATTTTTTTAGGGTTTAGAGAGAGGGGATACGAGATTTGGAATGGGGGGGTATATATAGGCATAGAGGGAGCTAGGAGAGTCCAAATGAGGTGCGGTTTTCGGCCACGCGATCGTGATCGAACGCTCTAGATGATGGAGAGGGTTTTGTTGGGTTTTGGGCCAACTTGGAGGGGTGTTGGGCTGCAACACACACGAGGCCTTTTCGGTCTCTCGGTTAACCGTTGGAGTATCAAACGAAGTCCAAATGGTACAAAACTTGACAGGCGGTCTACCGGTAGTAAACCAAGGCCGCTTGGCATGTCTCGGTCCAATCCGGAAATGTTTAATCCCCACACACGAAAGAAAGGTAGAAATGACCACCGGAGGAGAACGAAGCGCCGGAATGCAAAACGGACAACGGGGAAAATGCTCGAATGCATGAGATGAACACGTATGCAAATGCAATGCACATGATGACATGATATGAGATGCATGACAACGAGAACAACACATGGAGACAAAAACCCGAACCCGAGAAAATAAAATAACTTAAGGCCGGAAACGGCAAGAGTTGGAATACATATTGGGTAAATCACATTCGGGGTGTTACACTTAGGATCAACAAAACCTTCCGGTTGCATCATATACAGCTCTTCCTTAAGGAATCCATTAAGGAATATTGCTTTCACGTCCATCTGCCAGATTTCATAGTTGTGATATGCGGCAATTGCTAACATAATTCTAGCAGACTTCAGCATCACCACGAGTTAGAAAGTATCATCGTAGTCAACCCCTTGAACTTGTCGAAAACCCTATGCGACAAGTCAAGCTTCATAGACGGTGACATTACCATCTGCGTATGTCTTCTTGTTGAAGATCCATTTCATCTCAATGGCCTGTCGGTCATCGGGCAAGTCCACCAAATTCCATACTTTGTTTTCATACATGGATCCTAAATTGGATTTCATGGCCTCAAGCCATTTGTTAGAATTCGGGCTCGTCATTGATTCTTCATAGTTCGTAGGTTTGCCATTGTCTAACGATATGGCTTCTAGGACAGGATTACCGTACCACTCTGGTGTGGAACTTACCTAGGTTGACCTACCAAGTTCAGTAGTAACTTGATCCGAAGTTTCATGATCATCATCATTAGCTTCCACTTCGGTTGGTCTAGACATCACAAGAACTATTTTCTATGATGTGCTATTTTCCAATTAGAGAGAAGGTACGATTACCTCATCAAGTTCTACTTTCCTCGCACACACTTCTTTTGAGAGAAACTCCTTCTCTAGAAAAGACAGATTCTTAGCAACAAAAATCTTGCCCCGGATCTGTGATAGAAGGTATACCCGATAATTTCTTTAGGGTGTCATATGAAGACACACTTCTTCGCTTTGGGTTTGAGCTTATCAGCCTGAAGCCTCTTGATATAGGTGTCGCATCCTCAAACTTCAAGAAATGACAGCTTAGGTTTCTTGCCACACCATAACTCATACGGTGTCATATCAACGGATTTAGACAGTGCCCTATTTAAAGTGAATGTTGCTGTCACTAATGCATAACCCAAAAATTATAGTGGGAAATCGTTAAAAGACATCATAGAATGCACCATATCATATAAAGTATGATTACGACGTTTGAACACAGCATTACCTGTGGTGTTCGAGGTGCGTGAGTTGTGAAACAATTCCACATTGTCTTAAATGTGTGCCAAACTCGTAACTCAAATATTCACCTCCATGAACATATCATTGAAACTTTATTTTCTTGTTATGATGATTCTCCACTTCATTCTGAAATTTCTTGAACTTTTCAAATGTTTTAGACTTGTCTTTCATTAAGTAAATATACCCATGTCTACTCAAATCGTCTGTGAAGGTAAGAAAAGAATGATATCCATCTCATGCTTCAACACTCATCGAACCGCATACATCGGTATGTTTATTTCCAATAATCACTTGCCCGCTCCATTGTTCCAAAAAACGGGGTTTTAGTCATCTTGCCCATGAGGCATCGTTCACATGTTTCAAATGATACATAATCAAGTGATTCCAAAAGTTCATCAGCATGGAGTTTCTTCATGCGCTTTACACCAATATGACCTAAGCAGAAGTGCCACAAGTATGTGGTAATATCGTCATTAACTTTGCACCTTTTTGGCATCAATATTATGAACATGTGTATCACTACGATCGATATTCAATAAGAATAAACCATTAAAGGGGTGAATGACCATAAAAGCTATCTGTCATGCAAATTGAACAACCATTATTCTCTGAATTAAATGAATAACCATCTCACAATAAACAAGATCCACATATAATGTCCAGGCTTAATGCAGACACCAAATAACAATTTTCAGGTTCATAACAAATCCTGAAGGTAAACGTAGAGGAGCGTGGAGAAGGCGATCACATCAACCTTGGATCCATTTCCAATGCGCATCATCACCTCATCCTTAGCTAGTCCCTGTTTATTTTGCAGCTCCTGTTTAGAGTTACAAATATTAGCAACCGAACCAGTATCAAATATCCAGGCGCTACTACAAGCACTAGTATGGTACACATCAATGACATGTATATGAAATATACCTTTCTTGACATTGCCAGCCTTCTTATCTGCCAAGTACTTGGGGTAGTTCCGCTTCCAGTGACCATTCCCCTTTCAATAGAAGCACTCAGTCTCAGGTTTGGGTCCAGCCTTGGGTTTCTTCATCGGAGAGGCAACTTGCTTGCGGTTCTTCTTGAAGTTCCCTTTCTTTCCCTTGCCTTTACTGAAACTAGTGGTCTTGTTGACCATCAACACTTGATGCTCTTTCTTGATTTCAAGCATCATGAAGAGCTGAGGGATCATTTTCTCCATCCCTTGTATATTATAGTTCATCACAAACCCATTGTAGCTTGGGGCAGTGACTAGAGAACTCTTTCAATCGCTACTTCATCTGGAAGATTAACTCCCAAATGATTCAAGCGGTTGTAGTACCCAGAAATCTAGAGTACGTGCTCACTAACAGAGTTGTTCTCCTCCATCTTGCAGCTAAAGAACTTGTCGGAGGTGTCATACCTCTCAATCTAGGCATGAGCCTGAAATTCCAATTTCAGCTCCTAGAAGATCTCATATATATGCTTTGTGGTGCTCAAAACATCTTTGAAGCCCCAGTTCTAAGTCGTAAAGCATGGCGCACTGAACTATCGAGTAGTCATCATTTCTTGTATGCCAGACATTCATAGCGTTTAGGTTTGTGGGCGCGGGTGGTTCACCTAGAGGTGCATCAAGGTCGTAAACTTTCTGTGCAGCAGTGAGGATAATCCTTGAATTGTGGACCCACTCTGCATAGTTGATTCCATCATCTTTTAACTTAGCTTTCTCTAGTGTCGGTGCAACAAACACCTATGTTTGCGGCCCAGACTCACGCACGGGCATAAAGTTGTTTATACATCAGGTATCTATGCTTGACTCAAGTTAAGCCAGAGAAGACGCTCTTCGTGAAATCAAGGAGAACATTAAGATCAGTTCAAAGGAGATCATTTCTACTTCTTGAGCTTGTGTTGGTTTTTCCCTTAAAGAGGAAAGGGTGATGTAGGAAAGTAGATTTAGTATTTCCCCCTATTTTGAGAACCAAGGTGTCAATCTAGTAAGAGACAACGCACAAGTCACCGAATACCTGCATAAACAAACAACAACTTGCACCCAATGCAATAAACAGGTTGTCAATCCCTTCATGATTACTTGCAAAGGTGAGATCTGATAGAGATAGATAAATGGTAAAGTAAATATTTTTGGTATTTTTGGTTTATAGATCGGAATGTAAAATATTGCAAAATAGTAGATCAGAAACTAATATGATGGAAACTAGAACTTGTATGATGGAAACTAGAACTTGTATGATGGAAGATAGACCTGGGGGGCATAGGTTTCACTAGAGGCTTCTCTCATGATAGCAAATAATACGGTGGGTGAACAAATTACTGCCGAGCAATTGATAGAAAAGCGCAAAGTTATGATGATATCTATGGCAATGATCATGAATATACGCATCACGTCCGTGTCAAGTAGACCGGAACGATTCTGCATCTACTACTATTAATCCACACATCGACCGCTATCCAGCATGCATCTAGAGTATTAAGTTCATAAAGAACGGAGTAACACATTAAGCAAGATGACATGATGTAGAGGAATTAACTCAGGAAATATGATGAAAACCCCATCTTTTTATCCTCGATGGCAACGATACAATACGTGCCTTGCTGCCCATACTGTCACTGGAAAGGACATCGCAAGATTGAACCCAAGGCTAAGCACTTCTCCCATTGCAAGAAAAACCAATCTAGTTGGCCAAACCAAACCGACAGTTCGAAGAGAATTACACGGATATCAATCATGCATATAAGAATTTAGAGGAGATTCAAATAATATTCATAGATAAGCTGATCATAAATCCATAATTCATCAGATCTCGGCAAACACACCGCAAAAACTTATTACATCAAATAGATCTCCAAGAACATCGAGGAGAACATGGTATTGATAATCAAAGAGAGAGAAGAAGCCATCTAGCTACAAGCTATGGACCCGTAGGTCTGAGGTAAACTACTCACGCTTCATCGGAAGGGGAATAGTGTTGATGTAGAAGCCCTCCTTGATCGAGTCCCCCTCCGACAGGACTCCAGAAAAGGCTCCTAGATGGGATCTCACGGATACAAAAGGTTGCGGCGGTGGAAAAGTGTTTTTGTGGCTCTCCTGGTTGGTTTGAGGATATAAGAATATATATAGGAGAAAGAATTAGGTCGGTGGAGGCACGAGGCGCCCACAAGGGTGGGGGTGCGCCCTTTGTCCTTGTGGCCACCTCGTGGCTCTTCTGACTTCATCTCCAAGTCTCTTGGTTGTCTTCTGGTCCAAGAAAAAGCATCGCAAAGGTTTTTTTCTGTTTGGACTCCGTTCGGTATACCTTCCATGCGAAACTCTAAAACAAGGAAAAAACAGAAACTGGCGTTGGGCTCTAGGTTAATAGGTTAGTCCCAAAAATATTATGAAATAGCATATTAATGCATATAAGACATCCAAAATAGATAATATAATAGCATGGAACAATCAAAAATTGTAGAGACATTAGAGACGTATCAAGCATCCCCATGCTTAATTCCTGCTCATCCTCGAGTAGGTAGATGATAAAAACTAATTTTTTGATGTTAAATGCTACCTAACATATTTATACATGTAATTTCTTTATTGTGGCATGAATGTTTAGATCCATATGATTCAAAACAAAAGTTTAATATTGACATTAAACAATAGTACTTCAAGCATACTAACAAGGCAATTATGTCTTCTCATAATAACATGGCCAAAGAAAGCTTATGCCTACAAAATCATATAGTCTGGCTATGCTCCATATTCATCACACAAAATATTTAAATCATGCACAACCCTGATGACAAGCCAAGCAACTGTTTCATACTTTTGATGTTCTCAAACGTTTTCAACTTTCACGCAATACATGAGCGTGAGCCATGGATATAGCACTATAGGTGGAATAGACGGTGGTGGTGGAGAAGACAAAAGGAAGGAGATAGTGTCACATCAACTAGGCATATCAACGGGCTATGGAGATGCCCATCAATAGATATCAATGTGAGTGAGTAGGGATTGCCATGCAACAGATGCACTAGAGCTATAAGTTTAAGAAAGCTCAAAAGGAAACTAAGTGGGTGTGCATCCAACTTGCTTGCTCACGAAGACCTAGCACAATTTGAGAAAGCCCATCACTGGAATATACAAGCCAAGTTCTATAATGAAAAATTCCCACTAGTATATGAAAGTGACAATATAGGAGACTCTCTATCATGAAGATCATGGTGCTACTTTGAAGCACAAGTGTGGTAAAAGTATAGTAGCATTGACCCTTCTCTCTTTTCTTTTTTTTAATTTGGGCCTTCTCTCATTTTTTGGCCTCTTTTTCTCGTCCGGAGTCTCATCCCAACTTGTGGGGGAATCATAGTCTCCATCATCCTTTCCTCACATGGGACAATGCTCTAATAATGAAAATCATCACACTTTTATTTACTTACTACTCAAGAATTACAACTCGATACTTAGAACAAAATATGACTCTATGTGAATGCCTCCGGCTGTGTACTGGGATGTGCAATGAATCAAGAGTGACATGTATGATAGAATTATGATCGGTGGCTTTGCCACAAATACAATGTCAACTACATGATCACACATAGCAATATGACAATGATGAAGCGTGTCATAATAAACGGAATGGTGGAAAGTTGCATGGCAATATATCTTGGAATGGCTATGGAAATGCCATAATAGGTAGGTATGGTGGCTGTTTTGAGGAAGGTATATGGTGGTTTTATGGTACCGGCAAAAGTTGCGCGACACTAGAGAGGCTAGCAATGGTGGAAGGGTGAGGGTGCGTATAATCCATGGACTCAACATTAGTCATAAAGAACTCACATACTTATTGCAAAAATCTGTTAGTTATCAAAATGAAGTACTACGCGCATGCTCCTAGGGGGATAGATTGGTAGGAAAAAACCATCGCTCGTCCCCGACCGCCACTCATAAGGAAGACAATCAATAAATAAATCATGCTCCGACTTCATCACATAACGGTTCACCATACGTGCGTGATACGGGAATCACAAACTTTAACACAAGTATTTATAAAATTCACAACTACTTTCTAGCATGACTCTAATATCACCATCTTCATATCTCAAAACAATCATAAGGAATCAAACTTCTCATAGTATTCAATGCACTTTATATGAAAGTTTTTATTATATCCCTCTTGGATGCCTATCATATTAGGACTAATTCGATAACCAAAGCAAATTACCATGCTGTTTAGAGACTCTCAAAATAATATGAGTGAAGCATGAGATTTCAAAAATTTCTATAAAATAAAGCCACCGCCATGCTATAAAAGATATAAGTGAAGCACGTAGAGCAAAATTGTATAGCTCAAAAGATATAAGTGAAGCACATAGCGTATTCTAATAAATCACAATTCATCCATGTCTCTCTCAAAATGTGTGTACAACAAGGATGATGTGGAAAACTAAAAAGCAAAGACTCAAATCATACAAGACGCTCCAAGCAAAACACATATCATGTGGTGAATAAAAATATAGCCTCAAGTAAAGTTACAGATAGACGAAGACGAAAGAGGGGATGCCTTCCGGGGAATCCCTAAGCTTAGGCTCTTGGTTGTCCTTGAATATTACCTTGGGGTGCCTTGGGCATCCCCAAGCTTAGGCTCATGCCACTCCTTATTCCATAGTCCATCAAATCCTTACCCAAAACTTCAAAGCTTACCAACACAAAACTCAATAGAAAATCTCATAAGATCTGTTAGTATAAGAAAATAAATCACCACTTTTGGTAATGTTGTGAACTCATTATTTATTTATATTGGTGTAATATCTACTATATTCCAACTTTTCCATGGTTCAGACGCCCGATACTACCCATAGATTCAACAAAATAACCAAACAACACATAGAAAACAGAATCTGTCAAAAACAGAACAGTTTGTAGCAATCGGGAGATTTCGAATAATTCCGTAACTCCAAAAATTCTGAAAAATTAGGACAACCTAAGAAATTTGTTTATTAATCTTATGCAAAATAATCGGTATTTTATCGCGTCATGCTAAAAATGAAAATTAATCTCTTGGGCGCAAAAATTTCTGTTTTTCAGCAAGATCAAATCAACTATCACCGTAAGCTATCCCAAAGGTCTTACTTGGCACAAACACTAATTAAAACATAAAAACTACATCTAACCAGAGGCTAGATAAATTATTTAATGCAAAACAGGACCTAAAAAGAAAGAACAAAAATAAAATTGGGTTGCCTTCCAACAAGCGCTATTGTTTAACGCCCTTAGCTAGGCATAAAATACGAATAGATCTAGGTATTGTCATCTTTGGCATGCAAATTTTCAATTACACACTTGTGGCTATTAGGAGATTCTTTGGTTTTATCTATGATCAAACTCCTAGGAAATAAATCAAGAAATTCATTCGTGACAATTGGTTCCTTAATGATATCGAGAAGATTGGGGTGAACACTTATTGATTTAAGATCTTCATTATCTTTACAAGTAGATTCACCGTTATTCTTAGGAACATAAGTAAACTTGGAAATTTTAGTAGGAGTGAGATTTTGAGTAGTTTTAACAGAGGAAAAATTGGAACCCAAGTTGGTAATAATATCCTCTAGTTTGCGAATTCTAGTAGAATCTTGATCTATTTTTTTGTTAACCATGGGTTCCTCTTCCCTAAGATTCTTTACAGTGACTCCTACTTCAGATCCATATTGAGTAATCTGATTATGAATCTTTTTATCCAAATTTTCAATCAATTCAACGATGGCAATCTTATTCTCAACCATGGGTTCCATTGATCAAAAGAGGTGGTGGGCCTAACAAATCTATCATGGGATTATAAGAAACAAAAGTATGGCTACCCAAGAAATTCACTCCGGTAATGGTATATAGAACATATCTATTCCAAGGAGTAACACCCACATAAAAATTGCGAGGAAGAACGGCAGTAGATTGCTTTCGAGTAGATCTATTTTGAGCATTGCAAATTCTATACCAAGCATCCTTTAAATTTTCTATCTCCCTTTGTTTAAAATTGAGGACTTCATTATCGGGAGTGCTGACAATGATGGGAGGACTAGCCCTGAAGCAAGACAAAAGAAAGAGGGGCGAGGAAAAGGCAAAAAAATTCGAAAATAATTTTAGAAGTGGGGGAGAGGAAAACGAGAGGCGAATGGCGAAAAATGTAATGCAAGAGATGAGAGTTTATGATGGGTACTTGGTATGTGTTAACTTGGCGTAGATTTCCCCGGCAACAACGCCAGAAATTCTTCCTGCTACTTCTTGACCTTGCGTTGGTTTTTCTCTTGAAGAGCAAAGGGTGATGCAGCAAAGTAGAATAAGTATTTCCCTCAGTTTTGAGAACCAAGGTATCAATCCAGTAGGAGACAATGCAGAAGTCATCGAATACCTGCACAAACAAACAATAACTTGCACCCAACGCGATATAGGGTTGTCAATCCCTTTACGGTTACTTGCAAAGGTGAGATCTTATAGAGATAGATAAATGGTAAAGTAAATATTTTTAGTATATTTGGCTTATAGATCGGAATGTAAAAGATTGCAAAATAGTAGATCGGAAACTAATATGATGGAAACTAGAACTTGTATGATGGAAAATAGAACTTGTATGATGGAAGATAGACCTAGAGGCATAGGTTTCACTAGAGGCTTCTCTCCTGATAGCAAATAATACGGTGGGTGAAAAAATTACTGCCGAGCAATTAATAGAAAAGCGCAAAGTTATGACGATATCTAAGGCAATGATCATGAATATAGGCATCACGTTTGTCTCAAGTAGACCGAAATGATTATGCATCTACTACTATTACTCCACACATCGACTGCTATCCAGCATGCATCTAGAGTATTAAGTTCATAAAGAACGGAGTAACGCATTAAGCAATATAACATGATGTAGAGGAATTAACTCAAGCAATATGATGAAAACCCCATCTTTCTATCCTCGATGGCAACAATACAATACGTGCCTTGCTGCCCCTACTGTCACTAGGAAAGGGCACCGCAAGATTGAACCCAAGGCTAAACACTTTTCCCATTGCGAGAAAAACCAATCTAGTTGGCCAAACCAAACCGATAGTTTGAAGAGAATTACAAATATATCCAATCATGCATATAAAAATCCATAGGAGATTCAAATAATATTCATAGATAAGCTGATGGTAAATCCACAATTCATCGGATCTCGGCAAACACACCGCAAAGATGTATTACATCAAATAGATCTCCAAGAACATCGAGGAGAACACGGTATGGAGAATCAAAGAGAGAGAAGAAGCCGTATAGCTACTAGCTATGGACCCGTAGGTCTGAGGTAAACTACTCATGATTCATCGGAAGGGTAATAGAGTTGATGTAGAAGCCCTTCGTGATCGAATCCCCCTCCAGCAGGACGCCGGAAAAGGCTCCTAGATGGGATCTCACGGGTACTGAAGGTTGCGGCAGTGGAAAAGTGTTTTCGTGGCTCTCCTGGTTGGTTTGGGGATATGTGAATATGTATATATATAGGTGAAAGAATTAGGCCGGAGGAATCATGAGGGGCCCACAAGGGTGGGGGTGCGCCCTACACCCCTGGGCGCGCCCTCCGTCCTTGTGGCCACCTCGTGGCTCTTTTGACTTCATCTCGAAGTCTCCTGGTTGTCTTCTAGTCCAGGAAAAACCATCACGAAGGTTTTATTTCATTTGGACTCCATTTGGTATTCCTTTTCTACGAAACTCTAAAACAAGGAGAAAACAAAAACTGGAACTAGGCTCTAGGTTAATAGGTTAGTCCCAAAAATAATATAAAATAGCATATTAGTGCATACAAAACATCCAAAACAGATAATATAATAGCATGGAACAATAAAAAATTATAGATACATTGGAGACGTATCAATCATTTTAGAGGAGCCTCCTGTGCCGAGCAGGGGAGACCGGCCCGGTCGAGGACGTTCCTAAAAGACAAGACTAATTCTCCCTGACAAGGCTTGCCAGGGTCGCCAAAATCAGAACCCACCAGACTCCCTACCGGCAGGCCTTCACCAAGATGCCACCACCCCACCTCATCATACACTAGTCATTAATCAGTGCAGTGTCAAGTTCTCAAATACCCAAGTGGATCCCGTCGAGCACGTGGCAGCATGGCGAGGAGGAGATTAGCTTTATTGACACCCGTCTAGATGGCGTGTCACATTACTAAGGAGAAGATGGATAAGCGGTGTGGTAGGCTTGCCGTGCTTCAACCTCAGCATGACACCTAGAAGTGCATTTAATGCACTTTATCCTAACTACTGGAGTTAGGTATGATAGCACTGTTAAATATCTAAGCACATCTAAATGACTGTTTTGCCACTTTGGTCACCTCTTGAGCTATAAAAGGAGGACCAAGGCTACCTAGCAAAGGGTTTGAATTTTAGACCCCCTAACACTTGTACGTGCACGCTAACCCCCCCCCCCAGGCATCCTTGCCAGGCTGGAGCATGCCGTGTCTTCATGTTCCTCCAGATCAATCCACCTTAGTAGGAGTAGGGTTCTATGCTGTAAAGCGGCCCGAACCTGGGTAAAAGAGAGTTTTCCATCGCTGTGTTGCCTTATTGTTTCTGCTTGTTGCGCAATGTGACCGTCCCCTTGTCGAACCACAAAGGGGCACCCCTGCCCCATAGGCGATCATGCTTCCATGCCGACATCTTTGGCGCGCCAGGAAGGGGGCACCACTTGCGCGAACCTGAAGTAGCAACCAGCACGTCGATCTTCGTCATCAACTTCTCCGTCGATGGCTCCCAAGAAGAAGAGCGGCGTGACGGCACAACTGTCCACTTCTAAAGCTCCACCACCCGCCGTTGCAGCCACGAGCATCGCTATGATGGTGGGTGGAGAAAACGTTGTGGACGGTGTTACCGACGCTGATGGTGCTGCTGTCGTCCCCGCCGCGACTGGAGAAAGAACCAGGTTTGCTCACACAGCCTCGCTCCCCCATCCTTCTGGCGAGAATGAACATAAGGGCGCGGGCCAAGGGGACACTCAACTTCCAACTCCCCGCCGAACCAGCAAGCGCGACCAGTGCAGCGTTGACACCCGCTTCGATGCAAGCCAGGATCCATTGGCGGCACTGTCCAGAGGGGCAACGATGGGACACATGCTCCGTCCTACGCAGGGTGGCCGCAACAAGGCTCCAAGCGGTGTCGTCGATCCTCCACTACTGCGTCTGCACGGGAAGGGCCCAGTTGATCAGCACGCTGGCCATCAAGAACAGCTTCGGCCACATGAAACCGCTCTTGTGATTGATCCAAGACGGCAGGGGCATGACGGCGCTCCTTCTGGTTCGTCCAGAAGTCGAGCGGTGTTGCGCTGTGCCTCCCACACCATGCCAGAGACGGTGGCCGAAGCGATGGCAACAGCACAGTTGTCGCTGAACTTTCCTCCAGCAGTAGATAAGATGGATGAATGGAGAGCTACCATTCAGAGCCTCATTGGGTTTGCTGAAGCAAACAAGTCGCAGCATGCAAAGCTCTCATGATGCCTGCAGACGATGCCAGCAGCCCCCACAGGCGGCCACGTTGAGAAGACTACACCTACGATGCAGTCTCCTACGTGGCAGCCCACCCAAGGGTAACCATGATGAGCTCAATGACCCCAAGGCGATGATGATCATGTTGAGGCGGGCGAATGGTGGATGGAGGTCAAAGAGCTCCGTTCCTGGTGAGCATGGGCGGCCTTGCTGCTCGCACATGTCTCGTCGAGCCTGCGAGGTGGACAGGATGCACACGTCCCGTCGAGCCTGCGCGACGAACTGCTCACACGTGTCTCGTTGAGCCTACCCGACGGACTTCTCACGCTTGTCCCGTCTAATCAAACAGTTGCACTCACGCCACCGAGTATGGTTAAATTTTGCCACAAAATACAAAGATGACCAATGAGCAAGGACGGAGGTAGTACTATCCCATAAGAAAAGAGGGACACGTGGCCACACTTAAATGGTTACAGGGACACACATGGTTCATGTAGTACGACCATTTGTGATATTAACGTGTTAGCTATTTGTTCCAAAAGGACTTCGTTGGCTATTAATGTGTGCACCTTTGTCTCAAACCGGACTATTTTTTACCACGACATATATGTGCCATGTCATGAAACCATGCCAAGTTTCATTCTTTTTGGGTGAGTTTTTGATTTACTGGATTCAAAAACCGAGATTCTCAATGTTTCAGGATGACGAGACATTTGTAATACATTCCCATTCTTTCAATGAGACCTAAACATGCACCCAAGGACACAGGTATGATTTTCCACCCATTTTGCTTCAATGGAGCATGTGCTTGCAGTTCGAATTTGAATTATGGACTACATTAAATGCATAGAAAACGCAATTAATATATAAACTAGCCAAATGAAAACTGAATAATTACAAATTTCAGCAAGACACTCCTGCTATTCTATGTTGCCTATAGAAAACAAAATACTTCTCACTGGCTGTAACACCCCGGATGTAACTTTCCTTATTTGTAACTCCAACTCTTGCCATTTCCGGCTATATGATATGATATTTCCTTTGTGGTTGGGTTTTTGTCTTTCGTTTTGCATTTTGTTCGTGTCATGCATTTCATATCATGTCATGTGCATCTCAATTGCATTCATGTTCGTCTCATGCATACGGTCTTTTTCCCCGTTGTCCGTTTCGCAATCCGACACTCCGAATGCAGCCATTGCACCCCTCTAATCTCTTTTCGTTAGTGGTAGAAAAACATTCTTGGAATGGGTCTAGATTTGTCGAATGGCCTTGGTACATCACCGGTAGGCCGCCTGTCAAATTTCGTTCCATTTGGAGGTCGTTTGATGCCCCAACGGTTAACCGGGTAACTGTAAAAGCCCCTCTTTAGTTGCAGCCTAACACCCCTCCAAAACAGCACAATAGCCCATCTAAACCCCATCCATTCTCTCCATCATTGGATCACGATCGTGTGGGCTAAAACCGCACCTCATTTGGACTCTCCTAGCTCCCCCTACCTATAAATATGTGTCTTCCCCGAAATTTTTGCAGTACAAACCCTTGAAATCGCCCCTCCGCACCGCCGGACATGTCCGACCCAGACCGGACGAAATCGCGCCGCCGCTCCTAGCCAAACAGCGCGTGACACGTGGCCTCCTGCCGCCATCCATCACGCTGGCCCGCCCCCTGCCCCCGCGGGCCCATCCGCCGCCGCCGCCCGACCGCGTCTCTGTCGCCTGCGCTCCTTCGCCCGTGCCACTCCGCGGCTCCGCGCCACCGCTCCGGCCGCCACCTCGAACACAGCGCCGCCCCGCTCGCCGGCCGCCGCCCGCTGCTCCGCCGACCGCGCCACTGCCTCCCGTCGACCCCGGCCTCGGGAGCCGCCTTCTGCACCTCTCTGACGAGTTCCCGAGCTCCGGTGAGCTTCTACGACCTCTGGCCGCGGCCTCTCCCTCCAACCTCGGCGAGAACCCCAGCCATCCTCGATCCCCATGCCAAACCATAGATCTAGGATCTGGAGGGTGAGATTTTGTTGTCATGAAATTCTAGCAGTTTGGGCACCCCTTTGTCATGCCGTATCTCATTGCTCATGACTCCAAATCATGCATATGATATATCAAAATGTTCGTCTCGTGATGCTCTTGATGTTAGTGTCATTTTCATGCATGTTACTGTCCATATTGATGCCATTATCCTCCTTGAAAAAGTGCTATATGATGTTAACTGTTGGCATTTAACAGAACTTGATGATTTATCATTTTCATTGCATTTTGTGTGTGCATCCTATGAGCATGATGTCTACATGTTTTATGAGCTCCATCATGCCATCTTTACAGTGGTGCAAGTCTTGTATTTTTAGGAGTTGTGTGGTGACTAGCACAAGCATGAAAACTAGGCGATGTGATGTTGTTGATTTCATACACTTAGTGATTTTGCGATGTCCTTTTCCTGTTACATTTTGATGCTATGTAAACTTGTTGCTACCATGCGATCCATGCACATTTTGAGATTGTTCAGTAAGCATGTTTTGTAGATGTGGTATTGCTCTATCCATCCATGCCTCTGGTTGCCATTATGGAGTACTCTAGCTTGTCATTGCCATGCTCTACTTTTGCTAAATATTGTTCTTGGAAGATTGTTGACATGAGATTCAATATTGCCATGTCTTTTGCAAGTGATGCATGTACCCTATGAACTTTATCTTGCCATTCTTAGCTTTTTGAACATGTCTACTTCATGTTGGTTACCTTTTTATGCCGAAATGACTTGTGGTGAGTGAATTGAGCTTGCAAAATTTCTATCATGAATTTGTTCCTACCGTGCTCTATTTCTCTTCTAAGTCTGAACCTGTTCATATAACTTGCCATGTTTGCATGGGTGCTACCATATTTTCCATGCGTATTTGGGTAAAGTTCAGTAAGGGTTTTTTTTTCTATGTCTTTGGTACTAGCATGCCAATCCTTTTTTTTGCCATGATATGTTCCTGTAGCATGTTGTTTGCAAGCTCTAAACATTGCTTCCTGATGCTCTTTTGACATGTTCAGTATTTTCTCTAAGTCTGTGAATCTGTTATCATTTGCATTTTTGCCATGCTATTTTTGAGCTTGTTCTGGTGAGAACTAGCAGGATCTCAGTGTTCATGGTTTGTAGAGCTTCACCGGTACTTTATGGTCATGTGATTTGTGACTATGTTGGAGTGATGTAGCATAGTATCTTGTTGCATTCTAAGTGCTATGATGCTGTTAATCGTAGATTTGCAACTTTCTTGTTTTGCTTGTCATTTGCAAACCGTGCATCCGTTTCCGGTGATCCTTATATTGATTTCGACCGAAATCACCTCATTTTTCCAACGGCATACTTGGTTTGCCAAATTGATTCCTTGATCATCCTTTTCCTTCCGGAGTACCCATATGCATTGCATGTCATACCTTGCATTCCATGCCATGTCTTGCATCATGTTGCTTGTGCATTGCACAGTGATTGATTTTTGTTCCGTTGCTTGTGTTCTTGCTTTGGGTAGAGCTGGGAGACAATTACATGAACGAGGAACCTGTTGAGTACGCTAACGAGGAGCAAGCTTTCGACAACTCAGAGAATATTGCAGGCAAGATGACCATTACCCTCGATATCACTTCTATCTTTGCTTGCTAGTTGTTCGTTCTATCGCTATGTCGCGCTACCTACCACTTGTTATAGCATTCCTCCCATATTGCCATGTCAAGCCTCTAACCCACCTTCCTAGCAAACCGTTGTTTGGCTAAGTTACCGCTTTTGCTCAGCCCCTCTTATAGCGTTGCTAGTTGCAGGTGCCTTACACGTTATTCCATGTTGGAACATGGATATGTTGGGATATCACAATATCTCCTATTTAATTAATGAATCCATATACTTGGCAACGGGTGGAAGGCTCGGCCTTATGCATGGTGTTTTGTTCCACTCTTGTCGCCCTAGTATCCGTCATACCGGTGTTATGTTCCTTGATTTTGCGTTCCTTACGCAGTTGGGGTCATGAGACGCCCTTGAAAGTTTGCTTTGAATAAAACTCCTCTAGCAAGGCCCAACTTTGGTTTTACATTTTCCTAACAACCTATAACTTTCCCTTGGGTTCTACAGACCTGAGGATCATCCTTATTTTAACCCCCCGGCCAGTGCTCCTCTGAGTGTTGGTCCAAAACGGACAGCCTGCGGGGCGACCTCGGGGAAACTTGAGGGCTGGTTTTACTCATAACTTGTCCCATCCGGTGTGCCTTGGGAACGAGATACGTGCGACTTTTATCAGGATTTGTCAGCACATCGTGCGGTCTTGCTGGTCTTGTTTTACCATTGTCGAAATGTCTTTTAACCGGGACTCCGAGACTGATCGGGTCTTTTCGAGAGAAGGAATATCCTTCGTTGATCGTGAGAGCTTGTGATGGGCTAAGTTGGGACACCCCTACAGGGTATAAACTTTCGAGAGCCGTGCCTGCAGTTATGTGGCAGATGGGAATTTGTTAATATCCGGTTGTAGAGAATTTGACACTTGACTTAATTAAAATGAATCAACTGCGTGTGTATCCATGATGGTCTCTTTTCGGCGGAGTTCGGGAAGTGAGCACGGTTTGGGGTTATGTTTGAACGTAAGTAGTTTCAGGATCACTTCTTGATCACTTCTAGCTTCACGACCGTTGTGTAGCTTCTCATCTTACTCTTATTTGTGTATGTTACCATATTTTCTTAGCGCTTGCTGCAACTCCACCTCATTGCCTTATCCTACCCATAAGCTTAAATAGTCTTGATCTCGCGGGTGTGAGATTGCTGAGTCCTCCTGACTCACGGATACTTCCAAAAAGTTGCAGGTGCCGATGATACCAATGTAGGTGATGCTACTGAACTCAAGTGGGAGTTCGACGAGGACCTTGGTCGTTAATATGTGTCGTTTCCTGATGATCAGTAGTGGTGCCCAGTTAGGACGATCGGGGATCTAGTAGTTTGGTTTATCTTCCTTCGCATTTGGTTGTCCGTAGTCGCACTATGACTGTACTCTGATGATGGATGAACTTATTTGAATATTGTGTGACGTGGCGAGTGTAAGCCAACTCTATTTATCCCTTTCTTATTCATTACATGGGATGTTGTGAAGATGACCCTTCTTGCGACAAAACCACTATGAGGTTATGCCTCTAAGTCGTGCCTCGACACGTGGGAGCTATAGCCGCATCGTGGGCGTTACAAGTTGGTAATCAGAGCCATCCCCGACATAGGAGCCCCCTTCTTTTTTTCGACACCTGAAACAGTAGGAGAGTCTCCTACTGCAAATTTAATTAAAGAATGCAATTATGTTACATGAGATCATTTACAAAACATTCCCTTTTGGGAATGAGGGTGGGGGGAGACTTTTTACAGGGAGTTAAGGAAGGATGAGAGAAAGGGTTTGTGTTTATCTCCTACTCTATAAGTCAGGAGAACAAGATCTTCCTTGAGCCTAGCAAGCCAGGAGGCTTGAGATGGGAGCACTCCTCTGAAGTGCTTATTATTTCGTTCCTTCCAGATGCTCCATGAAGCAAGCATAAAGATTTCCATGAACAGTGGTTTATTCCAAGAGATTTTAGCTTGTTCCACCCAATCTAGACGTGTAGGCATTGCATGGCCCATGATCTGAAGTTTCTCCTAGCATTTAAGGCTAAAGGTGCATTCCAAGAAGAGGTGCTCCACTGTCTCATTGTTGCAATTTGTGAAAAGGAGGCATCCAAAGTTAGTGCCAATGTTATAATGTCTCCTTTTGAGCATGTCTCGGGTGTTGAGTCTATCCGAGAGTAGCAACCAGCCAAATACTTTGATCTTCATTGTTGCTTTAGATTTCCAGATCGTTCTGTATGCTCAGTGTTCATGGATATCCTTGAAGTAGAAGGTGTAGAACCTGTTGGCCGAATAGTAGTCGGTCCCCCAAACACATGTCCACTCATCATTAGTTAGGGGGTTTAGGAATTCAACATGCATGGTTTTCTGCTGTAAATCTCGTGTCTCCTCAAGAGCTTGAGTGGAGAGTGGAAGATGGAACATTTCACTAAGAGACGTGTTGCACAAGAAATCTCTCACAGATATATCCTCCTGTTGTGTGAAGGAGAAAGCTCTAGGGTGGGTCTCAGCAAAAACGTCTCCAATCCAGATATCCTTCCAGAATAGAGCTAAAGATCCATTGCGAACAGTCACATTGGTGATTCCTCTATATACTGGCATGAGTTTTGAGACGTCGCACCACCAAAATGAGCCGCACGGATCTATTGCATGTGGGATTTTAGTGGTGTAATATGTGTTCCAAATTAGCTCCACCCAAGGTATGTCCCAGTGGTTATAGAATTTGTGGAGGAGTTTGAGGAGTAGTGCATCACTTTGCACTTGAAGATTAAGAATGCCAATCCCTCCACACTCTTTAGGTTTGCAAATCATGTCCCATGAAGCCAAAGAGTTGCACTTGGCACCTTGGTCTATTTTGTTTGTCCATAAGCATTTTCTTCAGATTTTGTCTATAAGCTCAATAATGCCATTCGGGAGTTTGAGAGTGCAAAGAGCGAAAATTGTTAAAGATGTTATGTCTGAGTTCATAAGTATGAGTTTCCCTCCGTAAGAAATCATATTGAGGGTGGCAGACAATCTTCTCTCCACACGACGAACAAGGGGCATGCGATCCAGAATGGTTAGTTTAGTAGTGCCCATTGCCAGTCCGAGATAGGTGAATGGTAGCTTGCCAACGACACAACCAAAGATATCTACCAATGCGGTCGTAGTCTCTAGATCACAGTTCATTGGTATGACAGTAGATTTGTGGAAATTTATCTTCAAGCCAATTGAAGTAGCATAGTCAGAGAGTATGTTCTTGTTGGCTGTGGCTTGGGCAGAGCAAGCAGGCATAGCAAGTATAGTATCATCCGCGTATTTGATCACTGGATAGTCTTTCTGGCTATTGCAAGGAAAAGGTAGGCTGATCTCACCACGTGAGAATGCATCATTGATCGCCGCTTGCAAGAGGTTAGCCGCAAGTACGAAAATTAGTGGAGACAGGTGGTCACCTTGGCGTACTCCACATTTGTAATGGAATTGCCTTCCAGGTACACCGTTGAGCAGGACTGCAGATTTGCCTGATGAGAAGATGCATTGTATCCAACCGAGCCATTTGTCATTAAATCCCATATTCTTCATGATGACCATCATTGCCTCATGATCTATTGTATCAAATGCCTTAGCAAAATCAAGTTTGAGAAGCACAATTTCTTTCTTGGAGCTTTGGCATTGATAAATATATTCAAAAGCCCATGCAAGGCAGTCTTATATGGTGCGACATTTGAGAAATCCGTACTGGTTGCTGTGAATAATTTTGAGAATGGCCTTCTGCAAATGGTTAGCCAAAATTTTTGTGATCACTTTTGGACAACAGTTTAGAAGGGTGATCGGTCTGAAATCGTTCACAATGCTGGGAGCATTGGTTTTTGGGATCAGCGTGATAAAACCATCATTAATTCTTTCAAGATTGAGATTGCCGTCAAAGAATTGATTGCAAAGTTTATAGAAATCCTCTTTTATTATCAGCCAACAAGCTTTAAGAAATGCTCCATTGAATCCATCCGGGCTAGGTGCGCGACCAGCAGGCATTGTTTTAATAACATGATCGATCTCAGCTTTGGTGAATGGGACTATTAACTCATCGAGACCTTCAATCCTTTCGATAATTCTTGGAAGGTCAAATTTCATATCATTATGAGAGGAAGTGCCAAGTCTTTGTTTAATGGAGTGGAATAGTAAAGCTTCTTTCCCCGCGTGATCCTCCACGCAAATACCATCATATGTGGATAGTGTTGCAGTATTATTTATTCTGTACCGCTCGGATGCCATGGCCTGAAAAAACTTGGAGTTTTCATCTCCGAATTGCACCCATCGAATGGTGCATCGTTTCTCCCAATATAATTTTTTATAGTTGAGCAATTTGATGAGGTGGGCCTTGAGAATTTTTCTAAAATTTACTTCAGGTGTGGACAATTGTCTTGTTTTCCAGCCCATCAATTTCCAATAAAGCCCTCTTCGAATTTTCTATGGCAATGGAGAGCTTCGAAATGCTTTTGCTCAAGTGTTTGAGATCATGTCTTAGAGTTTTGAACTTTCTACAGAGCACTGTTGCCATATTTTGGGAAGACACAGGTTTTGACCTAGCATTATGAACTACTTGCATGAAGCCTGGATGTTGTAACAAGAAAGATTCAAACCTGAATAGCTTGGAGTGAGGGATGGAAGTTTCAATGTTAACGACGCAAGGGATATGGTCAGATACTGGTCGTCCGAGGGGCTTAACCATTGTGTGAGGTTAAGTGCTTGTCCAATTATTGCTTGTGAAGAACCAAACAATTTGCTCATGTAACGGATCAAGTTGCATGTTACTCCAGGTATACTTGCGGCCTTTAATGTGAAGTTCAATTAAGGCTTGTGATCAAATAAAGTCATTGAAAGTAATCATCGCACTATAACTCCCATCAGGCTTGTTTCTATTATCAGGGCTTCTAATGAAGTTAAAGTCTCTGACCAAGAGCCAATCTTCTTGAGAGGGGATATTTAGTGCCATGAGCCAATTAATGAAGTTAACTCGGTTGACCCCTTGACATGGTCCATATACATTAACCAGGGTCGAGAAATGAGCCGATTAGGTTGATTGAAAATGTGTAACCACGGCAAAGTCTTCGTGAGCTATTGTGGTGGCTATGAAAATGGCACTATTCTAGATCATAGCCAGGCCTCCCAAGGCCCCCCGGGAGGGCACAAAATCAAACTGATCAAACCGTTTAGGGCAGCAAGACTTAATAAAAGTGTGATCAAAAGATGATTTTTTGGTCTCTTGCAAACATATAACAGTATAACCACACGAGTTGATTGCATTTTCATGTGCTAATTGTTTTGCATCAGAATTCATACCTTGGACGTTACAACAAAGTATGTTCCAATTAACATGGAGGGCCATAATAAAGATAGGATAATACGAAAGTACGAGCGGATAAACGCCTAAAGTATGAGCCCTAGACAGAGGGCTTGAGCCTGGGTCGAGGATGGGCCATCATCAGGAGATGCCTGGAGATGCTCATCAGTGAGCTCTTCAGCAGGGATAGCACACATCATAGTACCAATGTGCTGAATAACTAGTATCGCCGTGGGTGGTGGTATCTCTGAAGTTGGAGATGGCTTGGAAACAACAGTGGTTGAAGCCACAGAGGGAATCACCCTAGGTTTTACCTTCGAGACCTTGGTCTTGGTGTCCGAGAGAGATGGAACTTTGAATCCATCATATTTATTAGATCTGCTGCCGCGGCGGAGAGGAACGACAGATTCAGGGGCAGGTGCTTTTCCACGGTGACTTGTAGAGGAAGTGACAACAGATGCAGGTGGATCAGGTGTTGGTAGAATGATTTGCATAGCCATATCCAGAGCAGAGTCCTCCATATGAGAATCTTCCATATGCTGAACAGCAGCCACATCCACCCCAAGATCAATACTAGGGTTATCAAGTGAAACAATGGCAGAGTTCTCCTGAAAAACAGTTTCATTTGATACTGACAGTGGCTCAGGTATTTGAGTTAAGCTTAGGGTGGAAGGAGCAGACAGTGTATGAGGTAGGACACTGCCAAAATCAGTCACAAGCTGAGTAGCTTCAGACAGTTGCAGAACACCATCTTGCTCAACAATGGTCAGTCTCATATCATCTCTTTCATATCTGAAATCCATAACCAGTACTCCAAGGTCCATAGGCAGCAATGATAGGCATAATTGCAGCAGAGTTACAGGAATACCTTGGTTAAGCAGCATACAAGACATGATGTCACCATTAGTTGTCATCTCAAAATGCAACCCAGCAGTAGAAATTGAGATTTGCACATCCAGTGAGCTAGGCTGAGGTGCCCTGAGAGCTGAACTCTCCCCTTCTTCATAATGAGCTACAATACTGTTGAAAATGTTCCGAGGCACTAGGACATAGGTGTTAGAAACTATGGCACTAGAGTCTGAAGATCCAAAAGAAGAGATAGAGTAATTCCAGGCCATGCCTGGGCTGTCCTGCAGGTTGTTGGCTGGAAGAATTCCATCTTGCACTTGTAACCCCTCAGCAGCAAGCCAAGCTTGGTAGTTATAGACAGCAGGTGGTGGTGAAGGCGGCCAAACTCCCCAATTGGGCTGGAAATGAATCTCATTACCTTGCTGAACCTCCTCATTGTTCTGGTTGGGAGCTGCATTCTGTGCCAGCCAATTATTCAGCTACGCTTGATACATCTGCTCTGCCGTCAGACCCTTTCCAAACAAAGGATGCGGGATTCCATCAGTGGGTGGAGGATCATTGCCCGCCGGAGGGACATCAGGGATATGAGCATTCCAGTCACTACTTCTCAAGATCGTGACACATACAGTCCAACAGTGTCGTGCTCCACCAAGTTGGTGCATGACGAAACTTTTAGGCACCCTACTAAGACCGAGTACTCTGGCTTTAATCAACACAACCTTCCTATACCCTCTAGGGTTATTCTAGGTAATAAGCTAACCAAACTTATCTACTGATTTGTGAATGTAATGCGAAGTCTGATAATCGTGAGGGAAACTAATGTATAAGAGCCACACTTGAGGACCATAAGTAGTCAACCTCATGTTAAGAGCAGCATCATGAGGGACAAAAGAGACAATAGTGTTCAATTTTTCCTCATCTTCATCGAGCTCAAAAGTAGTGCCAACCACAGCATCTCTAATGACTGAATCCGTAAATCCAAAGATCGCAATGCCTAGCGGGTAATCATCCACCTCAGTGGGAAAGAAATGAGACTCATGGAGCAAACCTTCGATGGTGTGGTGCAACGCACCTTTCTGGTGGAACGGGAAGAAGCAATTGACTTCCACCACCGCCAGGAAGTCATGGCGCAGCGGCGGAGTGGGACAGACGACCATCTCATCCCGCACAACACGATCCTCAGGGCCCAGCTCGATTGTCATCCCTTGCAGTAGGTAAGGAACGACATTGACAGGGTAGTTCGCCATGGGCGAGGGCGGGCGACGAACCAGAGGAGCAGCAGGGGAGGTGGGAATAGCAGAGGAAGAAGGCGTATCGGCGGGGCTGATTCTAGTCTTGGGGACCCAAATTCCCTGTGCGGACCGCCGAGTAGCCCAACAGGAGGTCACCACGTGTCCAGGAGCACCACACGATTCACAGCGGACGGTCACTCTTCCACGGGTGTTAGTGCGTCGACTTACGGGAAGTGTATCATTATTATCTGTCAAGATGATTTCTTGCCATTGCGATTGTGCCAAGGCCGGTGCAAGAATAGAAGGAGAATTATTTTGGATGCTGTGAGGATTTGTATAAAAATTATCTGCAGAAATATTTAGTAAAGTATCCCTGGAATCTTGGTCATTCCGAGAATGCAACAATGCCACAACAGTTGGGCCATCGTGGGTATCTGGTATACGTGCAATTTTATGAGCAATGGGCCGAGACTTCGGCTTCCAAAACATGTAAAGTGCAGTGATTAGCCCTCACTGACGTTTACTGTGGCCCAACCAACCACAACGATGGCAGAGGACTAGAGCAGGACAATCATAAAAATAATGTTCACTGGATCCACACGTGTTACATGGAGAAGGTCCAATCATTGGTGACACAGATGCATTAGCATGATTGGAGATATCACTATTCTCATGCGGATCACATTGGCAAGATGTTTCTAAGCAAGAGGCACAAGCAATTCCCGGGCAGGAGTCAACAAGATGGCCCAATGCACTGAGAACAGATATTAAGCCTTTTGTAAATGTAATCCGAAGTTGGTATAGATGACAGTGACCATATCATGGCAATGTGACTCCGGGAATAACCAAACTTCATTTGATCAAGAATATGGAACACCATATAAGTTGGTATAGTATCCCAATAAAGTTGCTGAAAAGACTGACCTTCAAAAACATGTCATGGATCCTCAGAATTGGTTGATAATTCTAAATTGAAAGCATCGAGACATAAATCCTAAGGTAATGAATGATGATTGTTCTGATTGCTGTTATTGCTCGGGGGAGTATTGACATGATGGAAACTCCCAAATTGAAGGCCGACCACCGAATTATGGTCATGAATGCCATTAAGACCATTAATGTTTGGAATATGGTTACTCGGAATGGCCTCGCTGGCGTCACACGCCGGAATGCACGTCGGCGGTGACACCACAGGAGATTGCAAAGGAGGGGTTGTCAAGTTATGATCATCACCAGTATCCCTTAGACGTAAAAAGTTCAAATTTGCTCTGATTGCTATGGGAGATCATGTGGAAACCGCGTGGATAACCTTATATGAGTGCCAATGATAATCATTCCAAGGAGTAGAGGCCATGGAAGATCTAAAAAGTTGAAAATGGCAAACAAAGTCCGGCCAAATCCGATCTTAGAGATGATATATGAAATGCCCAACTTTGTTGGAGGCTAAAGAGAACCGAAAACTTCTTTCACCAATGGATTTGACATTGAGTCCCGATGGTAGATCTCCCATGCAACATTGCAAAGCAATACCCACAGATTCTTCAGACAAAGGGAATGAAGCCGAGGAGAAGTGAACCACCAAGAAAACTCCTTGGTACCGAAAGAAGGTGAGAAATGGACTATAGAACCGAACCTTCAACGCACCTGATCAGCAATGGAGAGCCCATGCTTGAAATCCCAGTGTAGGAGGCCCTCCATGATGGTACAAAGCTATAGATCGCCGTTGTTGGGGTGGGAGGGTAGGTGGAGAGCGGTGGAGAGAGCCATTCCCTGTGTTAGGAGCACCCTTCTTGATCGAATCGCTGATGTTATTGAGTCTAGGACAATTTTTTTTGAGTCTTAGGATTATATATAACAGAGAGTAGGATTCTTTTTACTCCTCAGTCCCTTCGTCGCTTTGGTGAGGCCTCCTGACGTAGATGTTTTGTCTTTCCTCTGCTAAAATTTCACTAAAAAAATTTAGGATCACGCGGGTATCTTGGGATCGTTCCGATATTATTGTGATGAGAACATTGTTCTTGGTGCCTCCTGACATTTAGGGGGTTGTGGTAGTGTCCCGGGGAGTTGAGCTACGAGGTGTTCTCGTCACAATTTTATCGTTGTAGTTCTGGAATACCTGAGTTCGCTGACATCAAAAATCTCTTTTATGCAGTTGTTGGTGAGATAACCTCGACGCCACCCAGTACTGGGGCGGGAGTTCAGGAGTATTGCCATTACTCATATAACAGATGCTTTCTGAAGGTTGAGGTACACAATTTTCGAAGGTTTCTTGGTTATGTGTTGACGAATGGCTACAGTTGGAGCGTAGGGCTTGTTAATTGTGTGATATATATTATGCCTCCCTGTATCCCCAACACCAGATTGCATAACCAGAAAGTTTCGGGAGTTTATAGGTTGGAATTCAAGTAGCTCTAGTATTTCTTCCCGTAGATATTTGGTTTATGATTGGGTAATCCTTACCACTTATTTGTTCCAGTCATACCTTGTTGTTTCATTCACCAACCTTTATTTAAGTGGCTTCTCACTTTAATGTACGTGTGATGTTAACTTTGGAAATTCATTCGTTCAAGCTATGTTCGGATATTTATTGTGAAGACTATATATTGCAATTTCTATCCGTTGATTCAGCTTATCTATCTGTCTATCAAGATTCTAAGGGATGTCACCCTCTTCGGGATGGCTCCCCCAACGTGTCTGAATCCGGAATGCAATGAAGGGAGTCAGGCGAACCCTCCACCTCCACCTCCGGAGGCAAGGCAAACTGTCATGGCAGCCACCAATGCCAACACCCAGATGCTTTTGCAAATCTTGCAAGAGCGCAACCAAGGCCAAGGAAATCAAGGAAATCAATGTAACGCCCTCGATGCGGCTATATCTCCTACATGTCGAAGCACGACTTAGAGGCATAACCGCATTGGACGGAATGTCGCAAGTAAGGTAATCTTCACAACAACCCATGTAAGTATATAAAAAGGGAAAGGATACATAGTTGGCTTACACTCGCCATGTCACACAAATACATGAATAACATTACAATCATCCAATACACTCATGGTCCGACTACGGTACCAAAATAAAAGATCAACCCCAACATGCGACACGGTCCCCAATCGCCCCAACTGGGCACCACTACTGATCATCTGGGAAAGACACATAGTAACAGCGAGAGTCTTCATCGAACTCCCACTTGAGCTCAACCGCATCAACTGGAATGGTATCATCTGTCCCTGCAACTGGTTTGGAAGTAAACTGTGAGTCACGGGGACTTAGCAATCTCGCACCCTCGCGATCAAGACTATTTAAGCTTATAGGTAAGGCAAGGTAATATGTGGAGCTGCAGCAAGCGACTAGCATATATGGTGGCTAACATGTTCGCAAAAGAGAGCGAGAAGAGAAGGCAAAGCACGAACGAAGAACTATGATCAAGAAGTGATCCTATAGCAACCTACGTCAAGCATTACTCCAACACCGTGTTCACTTCCCGGACTCCGCCGAGAAGAGACCATCACAGTAACACACGCGGTTGATTCATTTTAATTAAGTTAAGTTTCAAGTTATCTACAACCGAACATTAGCAAATTCCCATCTGCCCATAACCGCGGGCATGGATTTCGAAAGTTCAAATCCCTCCAGGGGTGTCCCAACTTAGCCCATCACAAGCTCTCACGGTCAACAAAGGATACTCCTTCTAGCGGGAAGACCCGATCAGGCTCGGAATCCCGGTTACAAGACATCCTCGACAATGGTAAAACTAAACCAGCAACACCGCCCGAATGTGCCGACAAATCCCGATAGGAGCTGCACATATCTCGTTCTCAGGGCACACCGGATTGTCCAAGGTTCTGGTAGGCCAGCCCAGAGTTGCCCCCGGTGGCCACCGGCAGCTGACAGGTTGGACCAACACTCAGAGGAGCATTGGCCCGGGGGTTTAAATAAAGATGACCCTTGAGTCCGCGGAACCCAAGGGAAAAATAGGCTAGGTGGCGAATGGTAAAACCAAAGTTGGGCATTGCTGGAAGAGTTTTATTCAAGGCGAATTTTCAAGGGGTTCCCATTATAACCCAACCGCGTAAGGAACGCAAAATCCGGGAACATAACACCGATATGACGGAAACTAGGGCGGCAAGAGTGGAACAAAACACTAGGCAAAAGGCCGAGCCTTCCACCCTTTACCAAGTATATAGGTGCATTAAGATAAACAAGATAATATGGTGATATCCCAGCAATAAACAATGTTCCAACAAGGAACGATCTCCAATCTTCACCTGCAACTAGCAACTCTATAAGAGGGGCTGAGCAAAGCGGTAACATAGCCAATCAATGGTTTGCTAGGACATGGTGGGTTAGAGGTTGACATGGCAATTTGGGAGGCATGAAAGCAAGTGGTAGGTATCATAGCATAGGCATAGCAAAAGAGCGAGCATCTAGCAAGCAAAGATAGAAGTGATTTCGAGGGTATGATCATATTGCCTGCAAAGTTGTCAGAGTTGACTTGATCCTCATTACCTCCTCATTGTTCTGGTTGGGGGCTGCATTTTGTGCCAGCCAATTATTCAGCTGCGCTTGATACATCTGCTCTGCCGTCAGACCCTCTCCAAACAAAGGATGCGGGATTCCATCAGCGGGTGGAGGATCAATGCCCGCCGGAGGGACATTAGGGATATGAGCATTCCAGTCACTACTTCTCAAGATCGTGACACAAACAGTCCAGCAGTGTCGTGCTCCACCAAGTTGGTGCATGACGAAACTTTTAGGCACCCTACTAAGACCGAGTACTCTGGCTTTGATCAACACAACCTTCCTATACCCTCTAGGGATATTCCAGGTAATCAGCTCTCCAAACTTATCTACTGATTTGTGAATGTAATGCAAGTCCGATAATCGTGAGGGAAACTAATGTATAAGAGCCACACTTGAGGACCATAAGTAGTCAACCTCATGTTAAGAGCAGGATCATGAGGGACAAAAGAGACAACAGTGTTCAAATTTTTCTCATCTTCATCAAGCTCAAAAGTAGTGCCAACCACAACATCTCTAATGACTGAATCCGGAAATCCAAAGATCGCAATGCCTAGCGGGTAAGCATCCACCTCAGTGGGAAAGAAATGAGACTCATGGAGCAAACCTTCGATGGTGTGGCGCAACGCAGCTTTCTGGTGGAGTGGGACAAAGCGATTGACTTCCGCCACCGCCAGGAAGTCATGGCGCAGCGGCAGAGTGGGACTGACGACCATCTCATCCCGCACAACACGATCCTCAGGGCCCAGCTCGATTGTCATCCCTTGCAGCAGGTAAGGAACGACATTGACAGGGTAGTTCGCCGTGGGCGAGGGCGGGCGACGAACCAGAGGAGCAGCAGGGGAGGTGGGAATAGCAGAGGAAGAAGGCGTATCGGCGGGGATGATTCTAGTCTTGGGGACCCAAATTCCCTGTGTGGACCGCCGAGTAGCCCAGCAGGAGGTCACCACGTGTCCAGGAGCACCACACGATTCACAGCGGACGGTCAACCTTCCACGGGTGTCAGTGCGTCGACTTACGGGAAGTGTATCATTATTATCTGTCAAGATGATTTCTTGCCATTGCGATTGTGCCAAAGCCGGTGCAAGAATAGAAGAAGAATTATTTTGGATGCTGTGAGGATTTGTATAAAAATTATCCGCAGAAATAGTTAGTAAAGTATCCCTAGAATCTTGGTCATTCCGAGAATGCAACAATGCCACAACAGTTGGGCCATCGTGGGTGTCGGTGTCAAAACCGGCGGATCTCGGGTAAGTGGTCCCGAACTATGCGTCTAGGCCGGATGGTAACAGGAGACAAGGGACACAATGTTTTACCCAGGTTCGGGCCCTCTTGATGGAGGTAAAACCCTACATCCTGCTTGATTAATATTGATAATATGGGTAGTACAAGAGTAGATCTACCACGAGATCAAGGAGGCTAAACCCTAGAAGCTAGCCTATGGTATGATTGTTGTATGATGAAGTTGTCCTATGGACTAAAACCCTCCGGTTTATATAGACACCGGAGAGGGTTAGGGTTACACAAAGTCGGTTACAATGGTAGGAGATCTTGAATATCCGCATCGCCAAGCTTGCCTTCCACGCCAAGGAAAGTCCCATCCGGACATGGGACGGAGTCTTCAATCTTGTATCTTCATAGTCCTGGAGTTCGGCTGAAGGTATAGTCCGGCTACCCGAACACCCCCTAATCCAGGACTCCCTCAGTAGCCCCTGAACCAGGCTTCAATGACGACGAGTCCGGCACGCAAATTGTCTTCGGCATTGCAAGGCAGGTTCCTCCTCCAAATTCTTCATAAAAGTTTGTAAACATCAAGAGTAGTGTCCGGCTCTACAAAATAAGTTTCCACGTATTGTCCGGCTCTACAAAATAAGTTTCCACGTATTGCCACAGAGAGAATAATATTAACACAAATCTAATCTGCTGACGTATTCCGCAGCGTGACATCACACTACGGCCAAGCCTTTGTTCGAATCGTTTTTGCTTTTCAACCTCAGCATGTTTTGCGAGGCGGTTTCCTTGGGACGTCTTGTCAAATCAGAGATCGTGTCCCCTTTATTTACGAGATTCTCATCAATACAGACGTGGGTAACCCAATCGTGCCCGTTAGCATGTTTTCTCGATTAAAGGCGAGTCCCAAACGGTTACGGGGAGGGCTCCTGGTATTGAACCTCTTATAAAGAGACCAATGCCTTGCTCCTTTTCTCCAATCTCAAAACAAGTTCGCCTGTCGCCTCGAGTTCCAACACCCTAGGCTCCAGATTCCAGGCGCTTCGGACCTTCGACAATGTCCGGTTCCGACCTTCAAGGCCGGTGGATGCCCTCCTCCGTCACGGAGGAGGACGTGCTAAGGTTGAGAGAGGCTAAGTTTTTGACCGCTGAAATTTCGCATAGGTTGCCTGCTCAAAGGCAGGCTATTCCCAGTCCCAAGCCTGGTGAGAGCGTAGTGTTCATGTCTCACTTCCTTCGGGGTTTAGGCTTCCCGATGGATCCCTTCGTGAGGGGGCTGATGTTCTATTATGGGCTGGAATTTCATTACCTAGCTCCGGAGTCCATCCTCCACATTTCCTCATTCATCGTTGTGTGCGATGCGTTCCTCCGTGTTACTCCTCACTTCGGATTATGGCTCAAGACTTTTGGAGTGGAGCCGAAGATGATCGAGGGACGGCACGCAGAGTGCGGAGGTGCTGTTATAAGTAAGAATGCCGATGCTCCATGGCCCGAGGGCTCCTTTCAAGAGGAGCTCGGCTTGTGGCAACGAGAGTGGTTCTATATCACCGCTCCCAGGAGCGCCAAGTGGGTGGCGCCTCCTGCCTTTCGCTCGGGTCCCCCACCACGGCTAGCGTCATGGGTCAACAAAGGATTAGATTGGGGGTTATCCAAAGACGTGCCCCTATTGCAGGGCCGCATTAGGGATCTCTTAGAAAGAGACCTCAACCTGGTCAAGGTGACGCAGGTCATGCTGATTCGCCGAACATTGCCCGGCAAATGTCGCTCCCTTCGTCTGTGGGAGTTTAATCCAGAGGGACCACGAGCTCTCCAACATTTTATGGGCGCAACGCCCGTGGAGATGTATAAAATGTTCTTCGGATCATAAGCAATGTGTCCGGATTTGACCGAGGACGCAGGTTTAAGCTGCAATCGCCCGGATACTCAAGTGAGTAACCTTGTGCCCGGACTCGCAATCCGTAAAATTGTCATAAACTCGCCCCTAAAAGAGCTGTCGTTTTAAACAGGAGTGGGTAGTGAAGGCGAAGCTGATCAGGTGTCTGGCTCCCCTTCCTGAGACTAGGTGTAACGCCCGAGACCGATGTGCTAGGTGTCGTCCAGTTATTCGCTGTTGTTGTCTTGTCATTCGCTTGCCTGTTGCATCTTGTCTTGTCATCATGTGCATTGCATCATCATGTTTTCAAAACTTGCATTAGTCCGGGTCTCCTAGTTCCGTCCGTTTTCCGTTCTGAACCCAGGCACACTTGCACCCGCCCGCGGCATGTCCGAAATAGTATTTTATAAGTGGCCAGAAAATGTTCTCGGAATAGGTTGAAAGTTGGCGTGCGGTCTTATTTTAGTGTAGGTAGACCGCCTGTCAAATTTCATCGCGTTCGGAGTTCGTTTGATGCTCCAACGTATAACTATAGCAGCAGTATAGCCGGTCTAACGTCGGACATTTTCGGTCTCCGGAAAGAGTCGCCGGGCCTCCCTCTCTTCTTTTCTCTCAGCTCGAGACCGTCTACACAGCCCACTACCTACCGCCAGCTCCAACCTAACCTCTCTCGTCAGCCCGCGGCCCTCCTCACGCGCGTGTCCGAAAATTGTCCCGGACCTGACCCGAGCAGTCGTCACCGTCATGTCCGGATCATCCCCAAACATCTACAAAACGTCTCCATTTTGTTAATTGGACTTCCTAACATATTTTTCTCGACCTCCTGATTTCGACCAGAGGATCTGAATCTACCCTAAACCCCTCCTCTTTTCTTATATAAGAGACTCCTAGTCTAAATCTGGACAAACCCTAAAATTAAGGACCCTTGTCCCATCCATCCTCCTGCCCGCCGCCACCGACCTGCCTTGGGATCCCCTCATTCCTTCCCGAGCCAACTCAGCGGCGCCACCCACCTTCCTCGAGCGGCACGCCTGTCCGATCCACCACCGCATCAAGCCGTATCAGCAGCTCCAGGAACCCATCGCTCCACTCCCTTTCTCTCCTCCCGTGGTGTCCGAACACCTCCTGGAGCCCGACCTCGCGCGCCGCCTCCTGGCTCCCCTCGTCAGCCAGGAGCCCCATCCCCGAGCTCCAGATCGAGATGAGCTCGATCCCGAGCAGCCAGCCATCTCCAGCCTCGAGCAGATGGCCACCGAAGTCCCAGGAAGCCCGAGGAGCCCCATTGTTCCCATGGCCGACGCCTCAAGCTTGTCTCCGTTGGGTCTGCGCCCGTGCCCGGTTCCTGGACGCCTCCGCCTAGATCCGCCGCCTGTGAGTCCCACCTCGTCTGCCTCACGCCTTGTCGCCGGAACCCCCGCCAAGTCCCACTCCGCGCCATGGGCGCTTCTCCTGCTTCGGCCTCCAAGTTCCAGCGCCAAGTCTCGCTCCCGTTGGCCGAGCTCGACCCTGCCTCTGTCTAGGTTGGGATCCCCAAGGCCGGATCCGCCCGTCCGCTCCAACCCCGCCGACCCGCCGGAGTACCCCTGCCTCGCCGCTGTCCACCAGTGCCGCCGTGCCCCGGCTTCCTCTGCTTCCAAGACGAGCGCCTCGACCCCGCTCGACCCGTTGACCGCGCCTCCGCACGCTTGGGCCGCCTCCTCTTCGGCCATTGACCGAGGCCCAGTCCCACCTCACCGATCTAGGCCGAAGCCCATGGTGAGCCTCCTGAGAGCCCTCTGCCCTGTGCACTAATGGGACAACCAGTTTCAGCCCGTGGATGTTTTTTCCAGTCTCTGTGAATTTAGCTAATTTCCAGGGAACTGCAGTTTTTCGAAAAAAAAACTAGAGTTCTTGCATATCATAACTCACCAACCGTGCATCGGATCTAAATAAATTATATATGAAAGTTGCTTAGAATTTTGTCTAGTTTAAGAATATTCAACTTTCATGCATGTTTGAAATATTTAAAATGTTGTTTGGTTAAATTTTCTCAAATAACTTGTTAAAATGTTTTAATTCATAACTAAATAACCGTAACTCGGATTTTAATAAACTTTATATGTAAATGGGGTGGAAAAATTCCTAGTTTAACATGGTGCACTTTTATTTCATGTTTAATAACTCTAAAGTATGGTTTATGGCAGAACAGTACCAAACCTTAAAATATGCATATGGGGTTTTACCGGAATTGTTGTTCGTTGTTTCCGGCCTCATTTAAACTTGCCTAGATAGGTAGTTTTGTTGTGCTTCACCCCTTGCCATGTTAATCAACATTTAATATTGTTGGGTACATAAACAAGATCAAACTAAATAACTTATCGTGGTGTTTCGTCAATATGCACCGTTGCATATTGAGCTCCACTTAATTTGTAGGATTGCTTGTGCACTTTGCCATGCCATGCATATTAAACCGGACATGCATCATAATTGTTTGCGCATCATGCCATGTTTATGTGATGGTTGTTTAATATGTTGTTTGCTTCTTTCCGGTGTTGCTTCTTCAGGTTGGTTCCGATAATGTCGTGTTTGTGAGGAACCGTTCGACTACGTCTGTTTGTCTTCTTCATGGACTCGTTCTTCTTCCTTGCGGGATTTCAGGCAAGATGACCTACCCTCGAAATCACTTCTATCTTTGCTTGCTAGTTTCTCTCTCTTTTGCTTTGCCTATGCTGCGATACCTACCACTTTCTTATCATGCCTCCCATATTGTTGAACCAAGCCTCTAACCCACCTTGTCCTAGCAAACCGTTGATTGGCTATGTTACCGCTTTGCTCAGCCCCTCTAATAGCGTTGTTAGTTGCAGGTGAAGATTGAAGTATGTTCCTTGTTAGAACATGGAGTTGTTGTTCCTTGTTGGAACATGTTTACTTGTTGGGATATCACTATATATCTTATTTAATTAATGCACCTATATACTTGGTAAAGGGTGGAAGGCTCGGCCTTACGCCTGGTGTTTTGTTCCACTCTTGCCGCCGTAGTTTCCGTCATATTGGTGTTATGTTCCCGGATTTTGCGTTTCTTACGTGGTTGGGTAATAATGGGAACCCCTTGATAGTTTGCCTTGATTAAAGCTTTTCCAGCAATGCCCAACATTGGTCTTACCATTCGCCACCTAGCCTTTTCATTTCCC
>NC_041386.1:289330136-289362080 GCF_002162155.2 Triticum dicoccoides
ATGTCCGGGGCTACCAGGGGCAACTCTGGGCTGGCCTACCCGACGTCTTGCTCATCCGGTGTGCCCTGAGAACGAGATATGTGCAGCTCCTATCGGGATTTGTCGGCACATCTGGGTGGTGTTGCTGGATTTGTTTTAACTTGTCGAAGTGTCTTGTTGTACCGGGATACCGAGTCTGATCGGAATGTCTCGGGAGGAGGTTATTCCTTCGTTGACCGTGAGAGCTTGTCATGGGCTAAGTTGGGACACCCCTGCAGGGATTTGAACTTTCAAAAGTCGTGCCCGCGGTTATGGGCAGATGGGAATTTGTTAACGTCCAGTTGTAGAAAACCTAAACTTGACCTTAATTAAAATGAATCAACAGCGTGTGTTACCGTGATGGTCTCTTTCCAGCGGAGTCTGGGAAGTGAACACGGTGTTGGAGCTATGTTTGACGTAGGTTGTTCTAGGATCACTTCTTGATCATACTTTTATCGACCGTGCTTTGCCTTCTCTTCTCGCTCTCATTTGCGTATGTTAGCCACCATATATGCTAGTCGCTTGCTGCAGCTCCACCTCATACCTTTTACCTTACCCATAAGCTTAAATAGTCTTGATCGTGAGGGTGCGAGATTGCTGAGTCCCTGTGGCTCACAGATACTTCCAAAACCAGCTTGCAGGTGCCGATGAGACCGTGCAGATGACGCAACCAAGCTCAGGAGGAGCTCGATGAAGATCTTGTCCTTTGCGTTGCTTCGTTCTAGTTGATCAGTAGTGGAGCCCAGTTGGGGTCGATCGGGGACCTTTGTCGCATTTGGGGTTCTTCTTTTATTTTGGTTTCGTAGTCGGACCTTGATTGTATTTGGATGTTGTAATGCTTTATTCATGTAATTGTGTGAAGTGGCGATTGTAAGCCAACTATGTACCCCTTTCCCTTATGTATTACATGGGTTGTGTGAAGATTACCTCACTTGCGACATTGCTTTCAATGCGGTTATGCCTCTAAGTCGTGCTTCGACACGTGGGAGATATAGCCGCATCGAGGGCGTTACACCAGGCCGGATCCCGTGCTAGTCAGGATGTTGAAGATCGTGCCTTTGGAGGGAAGTGAGGGTGAGGACAAGGAAACTATGGCCTCCTCGAAGGAGGCTGCTCCGAAGGGAGGCAACGACAATTCCTCTTCTAGGGGGAAGAAGAGGGCTGCCTCTGACGACCTGGAGACCATGGCCTCAAAGCGGGGGAAGAAGTCCTCGTCAGAGGGTCCGGCGCCGGGGAGATCCTCGCCCGAACTACGCCCCCAAAGGGATCAGCCCTCTAGCGAGCCGTAAGTAGAGAAAGATTTTCCTTTAGAGGGATGAGAGAAATCCATACTTTTTATCTACGAAGATTAACCGAAATTTTACCTTGTAGCTCGGACCTCAGCCCTTCTTAGCAGAGCTCGTCTTCGGGGGATCTTCTTCCAGAGATGATGGAGAGTGGAACGCCTCCCCCTGCCGTACCGCCTAGCGAGGTGGGCGACCCTGAGGTGTCGTCGCGGAGGGTTTCTCCGAATCTGGCAGGGGTGGAAGGTAGCCATATGGCCCCCCAAGGTTCTCCATGTCCTGGCTTCGATGGAGGTCATAGGACGAGTCCGGCACCGTCTGGTGCGCGGTCGGAGGAGCTGATGATTCTGCTGGGGTGAGCTTCTATCTCAGAGGAGCACCGTGCATTGATGGGTACGATGATTGGAAGGATTTCGTCCGCGGAAAGCAGATTGCACGAGGCCGTCAGAAGTTTGCTGACGGGTTTTGAGGTACGTTTGATAATGTACTTCTTTGTCAGTTACGCATAAACAAGATGCACCATGTGTAGATAGTAGCCCCTGAGACTCTATGCGTTGTCAAAATTGACGGCGCGCAGAGGATCATAATCCCAGGTCTAATTTTCGCCTTTGTATATAGGTGGCGAAGTGTCCGGAATCGAGCCGAACTGATGATTTTGCCGGACTAAAGCAGCAACTTGACAAGGCAGATGCCGACATCGCGCTCGTCAACGAGTGACTTGACGATGCTCAAGGTATGCAATTCCTCGGGCGGCATCTGGTAAGAGGAGCTTTTATGCCAGTATCTTACAATGTGTGTGCTTGACGCAGATGGTGCGGCCGCCGTGGAGAGTCTCCGGGCGGAACTTGCCCGAGCTAAGGAACAAGCCAGGACAAGTGATGTGGCTGCCGAGAAGGCACTTGAAGAGCTGAGAGCCAAACATGCTGCTCACTGCCGAAGCAAGAAGGAGATGGCCGAGATGGCCGTGAAGTTAAAAAGCGCTGCTGACCGTTGCAAGTCTCTTGAGAAAGAAGACTGGGCGAGACAAATGGACTTAGAGAAGGCCGTTGTTGATGCCAAGGACGCTCGCTCTGCGATGAGAGGTGCGAAGGAGGAGCTGCATCAGGCCGGACAGATTGCGGCTGGAAAGCCCTTTATGCTGCGGAGGAAGTTTGGCGATCCGAAGTTTGCTCTGTTGGACCGGATGTGGAGTGCGAAGGACACCTATCTGGATTTGGCAGCGAGTGCTGCTGATGCGACTGAACACTTTCGAGATCAAGAATATCGCGAAGCGGAAAGGCTTTTCTGGTCGCAGTTCCACAATCCAGAGCGTCCACTGGCAGTGGACGGTCGTCTGGCTCAATGGGCCGAACTGAATAGGTTGTCCGGACTCGCCATGAAGTACGTCATGGGACATCTGTGGCCGGGGAGATCGGAGCCAAAGAGTTATTTTGGCTTGGTGCAGCAATTCCTTGGCGCGGTGCCACGTATCGATGCGATGAAGTGGTCAGCATGCATAGAGGGCACACGGATGGCTCTTGCCCGTGTCAAGACATACTGGGCAGAGATGGAGACCACCGTTGTTGCATCCCGAGATTCGGACCAAAGCCGAGTACCCTCCGAGCACTATTTTCAGGAAGTCCTTGAAGGCGCTCGTGTAATAGAGACGCAGTGCTCGAAGGATGCTATGTTCTGATAGCATATGTAATTATGAAGCAATATTTTGATGAATTGTAGTAGCCTTTTATACTTGTGCCTGCAAGTATGTGGAACACCTCCTGTGCGGCCGTTTTAAGATATACATACAAAATCTGAAAGATGGCAGTCGTTGGCTTCTGCCCCCACGCACATAGTGCGGGGGTGCTCGCAGAAGGCGCATTTTCACACTTAATCCAACGTCTTGGTCCTACAAAGGAGGTGATAGTGCAGCGAGCTAGGCAACCGGACTATAATGCTTTAACACTTTCACTTAGCCATAGGAGCTTGACAATGGGACTATTTAGGTAGCCCCTGGTGGCGACTGCGCTCGCCCGAATTGGGGGCGCGTATGTGCCTGGCCGGGAAACGGCCCTTCGTTAGCCGGAGAGTCGTCGAGTGGTTGACTAGTCTCACACCATATCATGACAGTCAGTTTTTGGCTTTCTCTACTGAGGTGCTCGCCTGGCCGAACCAGGGCACAATCGCAGTAGTTCTCCTGGTGCTGCCTTAGCCGATAGAGCGGAACGTAAGGCGGCCGAACACAGGAGCCGGGCAACCCAACATTTGACCAAAATCATGACTCGGAGCTGATGCATATAAGGCCAAACTCGCGACGCCGAACACTCCCTAAGGTATTCGGTCTTTATGAGAGCGGGCTAAGTAACGCTCTAAGGTATAAGCCCCTAGTGTCCAGGTATGCGCTAGAATTCTGACGTGGCCACATGCCAAGACGACAGCCTCCTCCTTGGTCATAGAACCAGGGGATGTGTATCAACAAGAGACAGTAAAAAAGGTTTATGCAGGGTCTTAATCTGAAAAGAATCCTTGGAACGGGTCCCTACTACACGTCTGCGCCTGTGTCTCCGTTGTGCCATATCCTGGACGGGCGCAACACGATGTTCATCTATAAAAAAGAGAGCAACTAAGTTGAAAAAGGGGCGTGCCAAACAACAGTTATATGAAATAAACAAAGTGTAAAGTAAAATATGGAAAATTGAGCTTTATTGTCTCTTATTTTATACGTGTGAAGCCCCTAGTGCAGGGGTATATGGCCACTAAGCCTTTATCAACGATACTTTTGTGCCGGACTCGTCTATCCGTGTCCGTGGTCTTAATGACCTGTTCCAATGTTCTGGCTGGTGAAGCCATTGTATTGTGGGGCTGTTAAAGCGGCCGCACAATCCTCCGCTTGGGGGAGGCGCCCTTACTGCTTCCCCGTTAAGGAGATGATGCCGCGTGGACCGGGCATCTTAAGCGTAAGAGATGCATAATGTGGTATTGTGTTAAAGCGGGCGAAAGCTTCGCGTCCCAGCAGTGCTTGATAGCGACTTGAGAATGGGACGATGTGGAAAGTCAGCTTTTCACGACGGAAGTTATTGGCAGATCCGAAAATAACCTCGAGCCGGAGAAAACCCATGCAATGGGTGTCCGGACCTGGTGTTACTCCTTGAAAGGAGGTTTTGCTGTGGCGAATTCTTTTTGGGTTGATCCCCATGTGGCGGATTGAGTCCTGATATATCAGGTTGAGTCCGCTGCCACCGTCCATAAGGACATTTGAAAACTGGAGTCCGCCAATTATTGGATCGAGTACCAGGGCAGTCGAGCCTGGGTTCCTGATACTTCTAGAATAATCCAGATGATTGAAGATGATTGGTTTTGACAACCAGTGGCGGGATTCCTTTGGGATAGACCGTGGGGCGCGTACCTTTATGGGCGCCGCACGTTTTGTTATGTGGAGTAAGTTTACTGTTTTTACTTCTTGTGGGAAATTCTTTTGTTTCCCGGTGCTCTGCTTTTGGGGTTCGTCCTGGTCTTCGCTTGGTGTATCGAGCCCCTTGTGTTCGGTGTTGAGTCTGCCGGATTGTTTGAAAACCCAACAATCTCTATGGGTATGGTTAGCAGGCTTTCCGGGAGTACTATGTATTTGACATATCCTATCCAGGATTTTGTTTAGGTTGGATATGTCGTCCCTGATATCTTGGAGGGGCGGCTTTTTCTGATTTGGTCATGAGCTTTTGAATCCGGCATTGACTGTCATGCTCTTCGGACTTTTTTCCTTAGTCCGGCGACGGTCCTTATTGCGTCGCGGTTTTTCATTTCCATCCCTAGTTTCGGATGTACTTGGGTCGCTGGTGCTGCATCTTGCCAACCAGCTATCCTCTCCTGCGCAAAAGCGGGTCATGATGTTTGTTAGTGAGGCCATTGTTCTTGGCTTTTCTTGGCCGAGGTGTCTGGCGAGCCATTCGTCTCGGACATTATGCATGAAAGCTGCTAAGGCTACAGCGTCCAGAGAGTCGACTATCTGATTCTTTTTAGTAAGAAATCTATTCCAGAATTGCCGAGCTGACTCTCCGGGCTGTTGAGTTATGTGACTAAGATCGTCTGCATCCGGAGGCGGACATAGGTCCCTTGAAAATTTGCTCGGAAAGCGTCCTCGAGCTCTTCCCAACTTCCGAGTGTGTTTTCAGGAAGGCTTTTAAGCCAATGCCGGGCTGGCCCTTTAAGCTTGAGGGGTAAGTATTTTGTGGCGTGGAGGTCATCTCCTCGAGCCATGTGTATGTGGAGGATATAATCCTCGATCCAGACTCCAGGGTCTGTTGTTCCATCATATGCCTCTATGTTTACGGGTTTGAATCCCGCTGGAAATTCATAATCCAGGACCTCATCGGTGAAACATAGGGGGTGTGCGGCACCCCTATATTTGGCGGTGCCATATTCTGATAATGGCTTTATTGCATTGCTTACGAGAGCTTGCTTTCTTGGCCCGTAAATGGACCTGGCTGGGCCATGATGCGAATCCTTAAGTGGGTCGCATACCGGCTTAAGTGCGGCGTTGCTTGCCGCTTTAAGCTGGACCTGGGGTCGTTTATCCGACTGTGTGGCTTTCTTACTTTTTGAATGCGAGGGCTCTAAGGCCTCCTCGTCGAATTCAGGCAGTAGTTTTCTCCTCGGATAGCTTTTAGTGCGGCGACTGCCGCCGTATTTGTCTGCGTTATTGATTACTTTACTCCATCTGATCCTGAGTGCATCTTCCGCAGTCTTTAGCTTCCGCTTCTGCTTTTTCAGGCTGCGTGTAGTTGCAACGAGCCGTTTGTGGAGGTTCTTCTGCTTCGTGGGCTTGTCCGGCGTAGGGTCGTCCAGAATGCCATTTTCGCCGGGGGAGGAATGTTCGGTTTCTCGATCCAGCTTGTCTTGTTGGGACGGTTGCTCTGAGGCATGCTCGTCGTCTACCGGCTCATCCTGCTCTATGGCTTGGTCTTTATCGAGGCGGGGCTTAGGTCGGCGTTTACGCCGATGCTTTGATTTTTTTTCAAGAGATCGATCCCCCTCCCTATTTTCCTCGTTGTTGCTTCCTTTAGGGGTATCCACCATATACACATCGTGAGATGAGGTGGCTGTCCAATGCCCTATAGGCGTTGGTTCTTGGTTGTCTCCTGCATCGTTGTCCATACCGTCGATGTCTTCGGAGTCGAAGTCGAGCATGTCGGTTAAGTCATCGACAGTGGCTACAAAGTGGATGGTGGGTGGGTTTTGAATTTCTTCATCATCCGTATCCCAACCTTGCTGACCATAGTCCGGCTAGGGCTTTCTTGATAAAGAGAGAGACTTTAGAGAATTCAGGATGTCGCCGAAGGGCGAGTGCTGAAAGATGTCCATGGCGGTGAACTCCATTATCGGCACCCAATCGGATTCGATCGGCGGGGGCGCGGGGGGCACGGAGTTCGGAGAGGAATCCGGCTCTTCGGAGTCACGGGCCATGCGGAGTGCGGGGCTGGAGTTCGGCTCGATCACCTCTGAGATCGCAGCCCTTGAGGCAGCGTCTAACCGCTGATCCTCGATCTGCGCAGTAGGCTCCAAATCAATGGTCGGAACCGGTGCGTGTGTGGCCTCCAAAGCGCTGCTCGGCGGCAGAGCTATATCATGCCCATCGAGACAGTGCGGCGTGCTTGGCTGTGGCTTGAATCCGTCGAAGATCAAGTCCCCGCGGATGTCAGCCGTGTAGTTTAGGCTTCTAAGCCTGACCTGATGGCCAGGGGCGTAGCTTTCGATCTTCTCAAGGTGGCCAAGCGAGTTGGCCCGCAGTGCGAAGCCGCCGAAGACGAAGATCTGTTCGGGGAGAAAAGTCTCACCCTGGACTGCATCGTTGTTGATGATCGAAGGAGCCATCGGGCCTAAAAGCGACGACGCAGAGGAACTCTCTATGAAAGCACCAATGTCGGTGTTAAAACCGGCGGATCTCGGGTAGGGGGTCCCGAACTGTGCGTCTAGGCCGGATGGTAACAGGAGACAAGGGACACAATGTTTTACCCAGGTTCGGGCCCTCTTGATGGAGGTAAAACCCTACGTCCTGCTTGATTAATATTGATGATATGGGTAGTACAAGAGTAGATCTACCACGAGATCAAGGAGGCTAAACCCTAGAAGCTAGCCTATGGTATGATTGTTGTATGATGAAGTTGTCCTACGGACTAAAACCCTCCGGTTTATATAGACACCGGAGAGGGTTAGGGTTACACAAAGTCGGTTACAATGGTAGGAGATCTTGAATATCCGCATCGCCAAGCTTGCCTTCCACGCCAAGGAAAGTCCCATCCGGACACGGGACGGAGTCTTCAATCTTGTATCTTCATAGTCCTGGAGTTCGGCTGAAGGTATAGTCCGGCTACCCGAACACCCCCTAATCCAGGACTCCCTCAGTGGGTATCTGGCATACGGGCAATTTTATGAGCAGTGGGCCGAGACTTCGGCTTCCAAAACTTGTAAAGTGCAGTGATTAGCCCTCACTGACATTTACTGTGGCCCAACCAACCACAACGATGGTAGAGGACTAGAGCAAGACAGTCATAAAAATAATGTTCACTGGATCCACACATGTTACATGGAGAAGGTCCAATCGTTGGTGACACAGATGCATTAGCATGATTGGAGATATCACTATTCTCATGCGGCTCACATTGGCAAGATGTTCCTAAGCAAGAGGCACAAGCAATTCCCGGGCAGGAGTCAGCAAGATGGCCCAATGCACTGAGAACAGATATTAAGCCTTTTGTAAATGTAATCCAAAGTTGGTATAGATGACAGTGACTATATCATGGCAATGTGACTCGGGGAATAACCAAACTTCATTTGATCAAGAATATGGAACACCATAAAAGTTGGTATAGTATCCCAATAAAGTTTCTAAAAAGACTAACCTTCAAAAACATGTCAAGGATCCTCAGAATTGGTTGATAATTCAAAATTGAAAGCACCAAGACATAAATCCTGAGGTAATGAATGCTGATTGTCCTGATTGCTGTTATTCCTCGGGGGAGTATTGAAATGATGGAAACTCCCAAATTGAAGGCTGACAACCGAATTATGGTCATGAATGCCATTAAGACCATTAATGCTTGGAATATGGTTACTCGGAATGGCATCGCCGGCGTCACACGCCGGAATGCACATCGGCGGTGACACCACAGGAGATTGCAAATTAGGGGTTGTCAAGTTATGACCATCACCAGTATCCCTTTGACGTAAAAAGTTCAAATTTGCTCTGATTGCTATGGGAGATCGTGTGGAAACCGCGTGGATAACCTTATATGAGTGCCAATGATAATCATTCCAAGGATTAGAGGCCATGGAAGATCTAAAAAGTTGTAAATGGCAAACAAAGTCCGGCGAAATCCGATCTTAGAGATGATATATGAAATGCCCAACTTTGTTGGAGGCTAAAGAGAACCGAAAACTTCTTTCACCAATGGATTTGACATTGAGTCCCGATGGTAGATCTCCCATGCAACATTGCAAAGCAATACCCACAGATTCTTCGGACAAAGGGAATGAAGCTGTGGAGAAGTGAACCACCAAGAAAAACTCCTTGGTACCCAAAGAAGGTGAGAAATGGACTGTAGAACCGAACCTTCAACGCACCTGATCAGCAATGGAGAGCCCATGCTTGAAATCCTAGTGTAGGAGGCCCTCCATGATGGTACAAAGCTATAGAGCGCCATTGTTGGGGTGGGAGGGTAGGTGGAGAGGGGTGGAGAGAGCCATTCCCTGTGTTAGGAGCCCCCTTCTTGATCGAATCGCGGACATTATTGAGTCTAGGACAACATGTTTTGTGTCTTAGGATTATATATAACAGAGAGTAGGATTCTTTTTACTCCTCTGTCCCTTCGTCGCTCTGGTGAGGCCTCCTGACGTAGATGTTTTGTCTTTCCTCTGCTAAAATTTCACTAAAAAAATTTAGGATCACGCAGGTATCTTGGGATCGTTCCAATATTATTGTGATGAGAACATTGTTCTTGGTGCCTCCTGACATTTAGGGGGTTGTGGTAGTGTCCCAGGGAGTTGAGCTCCGAGGTGTTCTCGTCACAATTTTATCGTTGTAGTTCTGGAATACCTGAGTTCGTTGACGTCAAAAATCTCTTTTATGCAGTTGTTGGTGAGATAACCTCAACGCCACCCAGTACTGGGGCGGGAGTTCAGGAGTATTGCCATAACTCGTATAACGGATGCTTTTCGAAGGTTGAGGTACACAATTTTCGAAGGTTTCTTGGTTATGTGTTGACGGATGGCTACAGTTGGAGCGTAGGGCTTGTTAGTTGTGTGATATATATTGTGCCTCCCTGTATCCCCAACACCAGATTGCATAATCAAAAAGTTTCGGGAGTTTATAGGTGGGAATTCAAGTAGCTCTAGTATTTCTTCCCGTAGATATTTGGTTTGTGATTCGGTAATCCTTACCACTTATTTGTTCCACTCATACCTTCTTGTTTCATTCACCAACCTTTATTTAAGTGGCTTCTCACTTTAATGGACGTGTGATGTTAACTTTGGAAATTCATTCGTTCAAGCTATGTTCGGATATTTATTGTGAAGACTATATGTTGCAATTTCCATCCGTTGATTCAGCTTATCTATCTGTCTATCAAGATTCTAAGGGATGTCACCCTCTTCAGGATGGCTCCTCCAACGTGTCTGAATCCGGAATGCAATGAAGGGAGTCAGGCGAACCCTCCACCTCCACCTCCGCCTCCGGAGGCAAGGCAAACTGTCATGGCAGCCACCAATGCCAACACCCAGATGCTTTTGCAAATCTTGCAAGAGCGCAACCAAGGCCAAGGCAATCAAGGAAATCAAGGTCAAGGGCAATTCAACAATCAGCCTTAGTTTGCTACCCTCAACCAGTTCCTTGCAAATCAGCCGAAGTCTTTCAGCAACTGTGCCGAGACCACGGACGCCGATGATTGGCTCGTGGATATCAATAAGCATTTTGGATGTAGCAATGCCAGGCCTGAGGATTTTGTCAAGTTCGCTTTGTTTCATCTCAAGGACCAAGCTGTTGATTGGTATCAACAATACAAAGATTCTAGAGGAGGTCGAGTGATTACCTGGGATGATTTCTGCCGAGACATCAATGCTCATCATATTACAACAAGTGTTGCTGAGAGCAAGCGTGAGGAGTTCTGCAATCTCAAGCAAGGAAGGATGTTCGTGTACCAATACAACATCCAGTTTCAGAAACTTGCTCGCTTCGCAAGGCAGGATGTTCCTGATGAAAAGAGCATGATCTATCACTTTAGGGGTGGCCTCAAAGAAGATTTGCAGTTAGCTCTCGTTCTTGTTGAGCCGACTAAGTTCGATCAATTCTATAACATGGCCCTCAAGCAAGAAGGTGCTCAGCTCAAGTGTGAGGCTTCTAAGAAGAGAATCGGGGATGCAATTCAGTCTTCTTCTTCCTCACAAGTGGTAGCTAAGCAACAGAAGTTTTGGCTTCCTCCTCCTCCGTTTCGTCAACCCTACCAACAAAAGAAGAAAGGTGGCCATGGATCTTCCCACCCACCCAACCTAGGCTATCAGAACAAGTCTCAGACTCAAGCTCCAAGCTTAAGTGCTCCTTATCATCGTCCGCTCGCAGAGGTGACTTGCAACAAGTGTCAGCAGAAAGATCAGGATGCAAACAAGTGCTTCAAAAAAAGGCGCCTTCCGCCTCCTCCTCCTGTGAGGTATTCAAGCAATGAAGTGGTCAAGCATAATCCCAAGTATGCAATGGTAAACATGATTAATGCAGCTCAAGCAGAGGATTCTTCTCAAGTGATCACGGGTAATCTTCCAGTTAATGATATTCCTGCAAAAGTCTTATTTGATTCTGGTGCATTGCATTCTTTCATGTCATATCCATTTGCATCGAAGCACAATTTTCACACAGAGGCTTTACCTAAAGCATTGAAAGTTGTTTCTCCGGCTAAGCGTTTGAGCTCTAGCATGTTGGTTCCAAATTTCGGTATCAAGATGGGCAACCATAAATTTCTGGCTTCCCCAATTGTTCTTGGTGACTCGGATATTGATCTAATTCTCAGGATGGACTGGCTTTCTATGCACAAGGCTCAACTTGATTGTGCTGCCAAGGAGATTATGTTGGCACACTCGTCTGAGGATGTGATCATCTATGCCGCTCATGAAGAAACCATTCGATTGTTTTCTCTCAATGAGAAGGGTGAGTTTGATGCAATTTCTCAGATTCCAGTTGTTTGTGAATACCAAGACGTCTTTCCTGAAGAGCTTCCGGGAATGCCTCCTCAACGGCCAGCTAAATTCATTATCGATCTTGAGCCTGGTACGGAACCCGTTTGCAAGCGACCATACAAGCTTGGACCAAAGGAGCTGAAGGAATTAAAGAAATAGCTCGATGAACAGGAGCGTCTAGGTTTGATCAAGCCGAGTTCATCTCCGTGTGGCTCTGGTGTTCTTTTTGTCCAGAAGAAGGATGGCACGGACCAACTTTGTGTCGACTTTCGTCCATTGAAAAAGAAGACAATACAGAACAAGTATCCACTTCCCAACATCAATGAGCTATTCAAGCAACATAAAGGTGCAAAAGTATTCTCCAAGCTTGACCTCCGTATGGGTTATCATCAGATTCGCATTCGTGAACAAGATATTCCCAAGATAGCATTCAGAACAAGTTTTGGTCCTTATGAATATACTGTCATGTCTTTCGGCCTTGTCAATGCTCCTCCAACATTCTCTCGCGTGATGAACTTCGTATTCAACCCCTACACAAATGAATTCGTCCTGGTGTATCTCGATGATATCTTGGTCTTCTCCAAGAATAAGAAGGATCATGCCAAGCATTTGCGATTAGTGCTCGACAAGCTCAGAGAGTATCAATTCTATGCGAAGTTTTCCAAATGTGAGTTTTGGCTTGATGAAGTTCTTTACCTTGGTCATATCATCTCCGCCAAGGGAATTGCTATTAATCCTGAGAAGGTTTCTGCAATTGTGAACTGGGAACCTCCTCAGAATGTCAAGCAGCTCCGTAGTTTTCTTGGACTTGCAAGCTATTGCCGAAGATTCGTTGAGAATTTCTCAAAGATCGCAAAGCCTCTTTCCAACCTCCTCTAGAAGCAGGTCAAGTATGTCTGGACTCCGGAGTGTGACGTTGCCTTCAACACCCTCAAAGAGAAGCTAGTCTCAGCTCCTGTCTTGACTCCTCCTGACGAATCCAAGCCATTCGAAGTTTTCTGTGATGCCTCTTGCAAGGTCTTGGTGCTCTGTTAATGCAAGAGAAGAAAGTTGTGGCCTATACCTCTTGTCATTTGAAGCCCAATGAAAGGAACTACCCACTCACAATCTTGAGTTGGCAGCAAATTTCCATGCATTAATAACATGGAGACTTCCCATGTTGGTAAGGCAAGTGAACATTTTCATAGATCACAAGAGCCACAAGTATATATTCACTCAACCCAACCTCAACCTCAGGCAAACTCGTTGGGTCGAAATGATTCAAGAGTACAATCCAAGTATTGAATATACTCCAGGAAAGGCCAATGTGATTGCAGATGCTTTGAGCAGAAAGGCTTACTCCAACAGCTTAATCCTCAAGCCATTCCAACCAGATCTTTGTGAAGCTTTCCACAAACTCAACCCCCAAGTTGTTCCTCAAGGTTTTCTTGCCAACCTTCAAGTCACTCCTTCTTTGGAAGATCAAATTCGTGAGGCACAACTCCTTGACACCATGGTGAAGAAGGTGAAACGCGGTATTGCCAAGGGCCTATCCAAATACAAGTGCTATCGCATTGATGACAAAGACACTTTATTCTTCGAGGACCGGATTGTGGTTCCTAAAGGTGATCTAAGGAAGGTCATAATGAACGAAGCGCACAATTCTCTTCTGTTCATTCATCAGGCAGTTCGAAGATGTACCATGACCTCAAGCAGTCGTATTGGTGGACTCGAATGAAGCGAGAGATTGCTCAATTTGTGAATGAATGTGATCTCTGCCGAAGGGTGAAAGCAGAACACCAACGACTAGCTGGTCTCCTCCAACCTCTTGCTATTCTAGAATGGAAGTTTGATCATATCAAAATGGACTTCATTACTGGGTTTCCTAAGTCCAAGCATGGGAATGATGCTATTTTCGTTGTCATTGACAAGCTTACAAAAGTGGCTCATTTCCTTCCAATCAAAGAATCTATCACAACACCTCAGTTGGCAGAGCTATACACCTCCAAAATAATCTTGTTGCATGATATTCCGCAACTGATATCTTTAGACCGCGGAAGCATTTTCATTTTTAAGTTTTGGGACTCCTTTTAGATGGCCATGGGCACCAACATTCGGTTCAGCACAGCTTTCCATCGTCAAACAAGTGGGCAAGTCGAGCGAGTAAATCAAACCTCAAAGACATGCTCAGGGCTTGTGTCATCTCTTTAGATATGAAGTGGGAAGACTATCTTCCATATGCCGAGTTCTCCTACAACAGCATTTTCCAAGCAAGTTTGGGCAAGGCCCCATTTGAAATTCTATATGGTAGAAAGTGTCGTACTCCTCTCAATTGGTCAGAGATTGGTGAACGCCAACTTCTTGGCAATGACTTGACCACATAAGCTGAAGAAATGTGTAAAGTCATCCGTGAAAATCTCAAAGCCGTGCAATCATGCCAGAAGAGTTACTATGATAGCAAGCATTGTGACTTGGCTTTCGAGATCGGATACTATGTCTACCTCCACGTCTCCAATGAAATATACTCGAGGCTTTGGTATCAAAGGGAAGCTTGCCCCAAGACATGTGGGTCCTTTCAAGATCATTGGAAAAATAGGCGGCGTCGCCTATCAACTTGAGCTTCCATCCAACTTCGCGAATATGCACGATGTGTTTCACGTATCACAGCTTCGCAAGTGCTTCAAGACCCCCGAGCGCACTATCAACTTCGAAGAGATCGATCTCCAAGAAGATTTGTCTTATCATGAGTATCCCATTGCTATTCTTGAAGAAACCAAGCGCAAGACTCACAACAAGTCAATCAAATTCCTGAAAGTGAAGTGGTCACACCATTTCGACCGAGAAGCCACCTAGGAACACGAGGATCAGATCTGTTCTAAATATCCGGAGTTCTTTCAGTCCTAGATCTCGGGACGAAATCCTCTTGTAGTGGTGGAGTGTGGTAACACCCCAGATGTAACTTTCCTTATTTGTAACTCCAACTCTTGCCATTTCCGGCTATGTGATATGATATTTCCTTCGTGGTTGGGTTTTTGTCTTTCATTTTGCATTTTGTTCATGTCATGCATTTCATATCATGTCATCATGTGCATCTCATTTGCATTCGTGTTCATCTCATGCATCCGGTCTTTTTCTCATTGTCCGTGTCACAATCCGACACTCCCACATGCACCCGTTGCACCCCTCTAATCTCGTTTTGTGAGCGGGAGAAAAACATTCTCGGAATGGGTCGAGATTTTTCGACTGGCCTTGGTACATCACCAGTAGGCCGCCTATCAAATTTCGTTCCATTTGGAGGTCGTTTGATTCCCCAACAGTTAACTGGGTAACCATAAAAGCCCATATTTTGTTGCAGCCCAACACCCCTCCAAAACCGCCCCTGAGGCAGCGTCTAACCGCTGATCCTCGATCGGCGCAGTAGGCTCCGAATCAATGGTCGGAACCGGTGCGTGTGTGGCCTCCAAAGCGATGCTCGGCGGCAGAGCTATATCATGCCCATCGAGACAGTGCGGCGTGCTTGGCTGTGGCTTGAATCCGTCGAAGATCAAGTCCCCGCGGATGTTAGCCGTGTAGTTTAGGATTCTAAGCCTGACCTGATGGACAGGGGCGTAGCTTTCGATCTGCTCAAGGTGGCCAAGCGAGTTGGCCCGCAGTGCGAAGCCGCCGAAGACGAAGATCTGTCCGGGGAGAAAAGTCTCACCCTGGACTGCATCGTTGTTGATGATCGAAGGAGCCATCGGGCCTAAAAGCGATGACACAGAGGAACTCTCAATGAAAGCACCAATGTCGGTGTCAAAACCGGCGGATCTCGGGTAGGGGGTCCCGAACTGTGCGTCTAGGCCGGATGGTAACAGGAGACAAGGGACACAATGTTTTACCCAGGTTCGATCCCTCTTGATGGAGGTAAAACCATACGTCCTGCATGATTAATATTGATGATATCGGTAGTACAAGAGTAGATCTACCACGAGATCAAGGAGGCTAAACCCTAGAAGCTAGCCTATGGTATGATTGTTGTATGATGAAGTTGTCCTACGGATTAAAACCCTCCGGTTTATATAGACACCGGAGAGGGTTAGGGTTACACAAAGTTGGTTACAATGGTAGGAGATCTTGAATATCCGCATCGCCAAGCTTGCCTTCCACGCCAAGGAAAGTCCCATCCGGACACGGGACGGAGTCTTCAATCTTGTATCTTCATAGTCCTGGAGTTCGGCTGAAGGTATAGTCCGGCTACCCGAACACCCCCTAATCCAGGACTCCCTCAGTGGGTATCTGGTATACGGGCAATTTTATGAGCAGTGGGCCGAGACTTCGGCTTCCAAAACTTGTAAAGTGCAGTGATTAGCCCTCACTGACATTTACTGTGGCCCAACCAACCACAACGATGGCAGAGGACTAGAGCAGGACAGTCATAAAAATAATGTTCACTGGATCCACACATGTTACATGGAGAAGGTCCAATCGTTGGTGACACAGATGCATTGGCATGATTGGAGATATCACTATTCTCATGCGGCTCACATTGGCAAGATGTTTCTAAGCAAGAGGCACAAGCAATTCCCGGGCAAGAGTCAGCAAGATGGCCCAATGCACTGAGAACAGATATTAAGCCTTTTGTAAATGTAATCCAAAGTTGGTATAGATGACAGTGACCATATCATGGCAATGTGACTCCGGGAATAACCAAACTTCATTTGATCAAGAATACGGAACACCATAAAAGTTGGTATAGTATCCCAATAAAGTTGCTGAAAAGACTAACCTTCAAAAACATGTCATGGATCCTCAGAATTGGTTGATAATTCAAAATTGAAAGCACCAAGACATAAATCCTGAGGTAATGAATGCTGATTGTCCTGATTGCTGTTATTGCTCGGGGGAGTATTGACATGATGGAAACTCCAAAATTGAAGGCCGACCATCGAATTATGGTCATGAATGCCATTAAGACCATTAATGTTTGGAATATGGTTACTCGGAATGGCCTCGCCGGCGTCACACGCCGGAATGCACGTCGGCGGTGACACCACAGGAGATTGCAAATTAGGGGTTGTCAAGTTATGACCATCACCAGTATCCCTTGGACGTAAAAAGTTCAAATTTGCTCTGATTGCTATGGGAGATCGTGTGGAAACCGCGTGGATAACCTTATATGAGTGCCAATGATAATCATTCCAAGGATTAGAGGCCATGGAAGATCTAAAAAGTTGTAAATGGCAAACAAAGTCCGGCCAAATCCGATCTTAGAGATGATATATAAAATGCCCAACTTTGTTGGAGGCTAAAGAGAACCAAAAACTTCTTTCACCAATGGATTTGACATTGAGTCCCGATGGTAGATCTCCCATGCAACATTGCAAAGCAATACCCACAGATTCTTCGGACAAAGGGAATGAAGCTGAGGAGAAGTGAACCACCAAGAAAAACTCCTTGGTACCCAAAGAAGGTGAGAAATGGACTGTAGAACCGAACCTTCAACGCACCTGATCAGCAATGGAGAGCCCATGCTTGAAATCCCAGTGTAGGAGGCCCTCCATGATGGTAAAAAGCTATAGATCGCCATTGTTGGGGTGGGAGGGTAGGTGGAGAGGGGTGGAGAGAGCCATTCCCTGTGTTAGGAGCCCCCTTCTTGATCGAATCGCTGACGTTATTAAGTCTAGGACAAAATGTTTTGTGTCTTAGGATTATATATAACAGAGAGTAGGATTCTTTTTACTCCTCAGTCCCTTCGTCGCTCTGGTGAGGCCTCCTGACGTAGATGTTTTGTCTTTCCTCTGCTAAAATTTCACTAAAAAAAATTTAGGATCACGCGGGTATCTTGGGATCGTTCCAATATTATTGTGATGAGAACATTGTTCTTGGTGCCTCCTGACATTTAGGGGGTTGTGGTAGTGTCCCAGGGAGTTGAGCTCCGAGGTGTTCTCGTCACAATTTTATCGTTGTAGTTCTGGAATACCTGAGTTCGCTGACATCAAAAATCTCTTTTATGCAGTTGTTGGTGAGATAACCTCGACGCCACCCAGTACTGGGGCGGGAGTTCAGGAGTATTGCCATAACTCGTATAACGATGCTTTTCGAAGGTTGAGGTACACAATTTTCGAAGGTTTCTTGGTTATGTGTTGACGGATGGCTACAGTTGGAGCGTAGGGCTTGTTAGTTGTGTGATATATATTGTGCCTCCCTGTATCCCCAACACCAGATTGCATAACCAAAAAGTTTCGGGAGTTTATAGGTGGGAATTCAAGTAGCTCTAGTATTTCTTCCCGTAGATATTTGGTTTGAGATTGGGTAATCCTTACCACTTATTTGTTCCACTCGTACCTTGTTGTTTCATTCACCAACCTTTATTTAAGTGGCTTCTCACTTTAATGGACGTGTGATGTTAACTTTGGAAATTCATTCGTTCAAGCTATGTTCGAATATTTATTGTGAAGACTATATGTTGCAATTTCTATCCGTTGATTCAGCTTATCTATCTGTCTATCAAGATTCTAAGGGATGTCACCCTCTTCAGGATGGCTCCTCCAACGTGTCTGAATCCGGAATGCAATGAAGGGAGTCAGGCGAACCCTCCACCTCCACCTCCGCCTCCGGAGGCAAGGCAAACTGTCATGGCAGCCACCAATGCCAACACCCAGATGCTTTTGCAAATCTTGCAAGAGCGCAACCAAGGCCAAGGCAATCAAGGAAATCAAGGTCAAGGGAAATTCAACAATCAGCCTCAGTTTGCTACCCTCAACCAGTTCCTTGCAAATCAGCCGAAGTCTTTCAGCAACTGTGCCGAGACCACGGACGCTGATGATTGGCTCGTGGACATCAATAAGCATTTTGAATGTAGCAATGCCAGGCCTGAGGATTTTGTCAAGTTCGCTTTGTTTCATCTCAAGGACCAAGCTGTTGAATGGTATCAACAACACAAAGATTCTAGAGGAGGTCGAGTGATTACCTGGGATGATCTCTGCCCAGACATCAATGCTCATCATATTACAACAAGTGTTGCTGAGAGCAAGCGTGAGGAGTTCCGCAATCTCAAGCAAGGAAAGATGTTCGTGTACCAATACAACATCCAGTTTCAGAAACTTTCTCGCTTTGCAAGGCAGGATGTTCCTGATGAAAAGAGCATGATCTATCACTTCAGGGGTGGCCTCGAAGAAGATTTGCAGTTAGCTCTCGCTCTTGTTGAGCCGACTAAGTTCGATCAATTCTATAACATGGCCCTCAAGCAAGAAGGTGCTCAGCTCAAGTGTGAGGCTTCTAAGAAGAGAATCGGGGATGCAATTCAGTCTTCTTCTTCCTCACAAGTTGTAGCTAAGCAACAGAAGTTTTGGCTTCCTCCTCCTCCGTTTCGTCAACCCTACCAACAAAAGAAGAAAGGTGGCCATGGATCTTCCCACCCACCCAACCTAGGCTATCAGAAGAAGTCTCAGACTCAAGCTCCAAGCTTAAGTGCTCCTTATCATCGTCCGCTCACAGAGGTGACTTCCAACAAGTGTCAGCAGAAAGGTCAGGATGCAAACAAGTGCTTCAACCAAAGGCGCCTTCTGCCTCCTCCTCCTGTGAGGTATTCAAGCAATGAAGTGGTCAAGCATAATCCCAAGTCTGCAATGGTGAACATGATTAATGCAGCTCAAGCAGAGGATTCTTCTAAAATGATCACGGGTAATCTTCTAGTTAATGATATTCCTGCAAAAGTCTTATTTGATTCTGGTGCATTGCATTCTTTCATGTCATATCCATTTGCATCGAAGCACAATTTTCACACACAGGCTTTACCTAAAGCATTGAAAGTTGTTTCTCCGGCTAAGCGTTTGAGCTCTAGCATGTTGGTTCCGAATTTCGGTATCAAGATGGGCAACCATAAATTTCTGGCTACCCCAATTGTTCTTGGTGACTCGGATATTGATCTAATTCTCAGGATGGACTGTCTTTCTATGCACAAGGCTCAACTTGATTGTGCTGCCAAGGAGATTATGTTGGCACACTCTTCTGAGGATGTGATCATCTATGCCACTCATGAAGAAACCATTCGATTGTTTTCTCTCAATGAGAAGGGTGAGTTAGATGCAATTTCTAAGATTCCAGTTGTTTGTGAATACCAAGATGTCTTTCCAGAAGAGCTTCCGGGAATGCCTCCTCACCAGCCAGCTGAATTCATTATCGATCTTGAGCCTGGTACGGAACCCGTTTGCAAGCGTCCATACGAGCTTGGACCAAAGGAGCTGAAGGAATTAAAGAAACAGCTCGATGAACAGGAGCGTCCAGGTTTGATCAGACCGAGTTCATCTCCGTGTGGCTCTGGTGTTCTTTTTGTCCAGAAGAAGGATGGCACGGACCGACTTTGTGTCGACTTCCGTCCATTGAAAAAGAAGACAATAAAGAACAAGTATCCACTTCCCAACATCAATGAGCTATTCAAGTAACATAAAGGTGCAAAAGTATTCTCCAAGCTTGACCTCCGTATGGGTTATCATTAGATTCGCATTCGTGAACAAGATATTCCCAAGACAGCATTCAGAAGAAGTTTTGGTCCTTATGAATATACTGTCATCTCTTTCGGCCTTGTCAATGCTCCTCCAACATTCTCTCGCGTGATGAACTTCGTATTCAACCCCTACACAAATGAATTCATCCTGGTGTATCTAGATGATTGTCGGTGTACTAGAATAGGGGTACCCTAGTACCCCGAACTTGTGCACGGGCAGTTGCAGCACCCCGCGGCAAGGCTTGCCGGGAGAACGCCAAGATCCTCCGTGGTTCCCTTGGAGCCATTCAAGAACAAAGTATTTAAGCTCAGGAGACAAGGCCCCGACAAGAGGAGCTTGCCGGGAAGGCCAACCAAGGCACTCCAAGGAACTTGCCGCGACGCGCCACGCGCTCCGGCAAGGCAACAAGGCCCCAGCAAGAGGAGCTTGCCGTGAAGGCCAACCAAGGTACCTCGAGGCCCGGTGAGCGACAAGCTTCCGGACCCGACAAGATAACAGCAGCGGCAAGGCGCTTTCCGCGGCAGGAGGCCACTCTGTGCCCACGCTCCAGCGCATCCACCAACATGTCGCCCTGGGGGCCTCTCCAGGCGCGCGTGGCGGGAGGCTGTGCAGCCAGCGGTGCGCAGTGGCATGCGAAGCTGACAAGATCTCCATCATGGTGTACGGTGGCGCCCCTAACGGACCTTTTCTGCACTGTTCGGGCGACTCAGACGGGCATTTAATGCCCTTGTCCCCTGCTGTCAGGGTTAGGTAGGGTGCACTGTACAAGTAACTGTACCAACCACCTCACTTTTTACATTTGTACCCTTCTCTGCGTTGCCACCTGTCGTGACCCCTTTAGCGTATAAAAGGAGGCCCATGCGCAACGTAGAGGGGGTTGGGTTCGAAGGTTCGAGTCATTCGTAAGCCAGAAAACGCTCTCTCTCTGGAGCAAGAACACAAGATAATCAGACAAGCAGCAATAGGAGTGTTATCTCTCCGGAGAGCTCCGAAGCTGGGTAAACCGCTTGTGTGCTTCGCCTCGATCTGCTCTTCGTGTGATCTCTGCCCCCCGCCGAACCGAAAGGGGCTCGGTTCGCCGGCCCCATAGGTGTTCGTGGATTCAGTTTCCCCGACATCTTTGGCGCGCCAGGTAGGGGTCGTCGAGATTGTGTGAACCTGATCCGGCGTTCACACGAGCTAGATCTTCATTCCCTTCATCAACATGCCACCGAAGAAGAAGACTTCGGCGGCAGCCGCTCCGTCCACGTCACTTCCGCCACCGTTGGAGCAAACGGGAGGTGGAATGGACGCCGGCGGAAGAATGGACGTCGACGAGGAAGCTTATGATGCTGCCAGGTCCAAGGACAAGGCTGCACAAACCTCAGCGACTGTACATGTTCCGCGCCGCTCTCAGGAGGCGCAATACCAACAGCGTCATGGCACTTGCAGTGCCATACGCATGATAGGCCAAGACCAAGCTGGCGGATCTCGGGGCGCTCAAGACCAGCGTGCACGCCAGCGTGCTGGCACGAGCGGGGCACGGTCGCCTGGACGGGATACTGCTCCTTCTAACATAGCTAGAATTCCGAGCACGTCCCGCTCCTCGCGCCGTCCGCCACCGCCACCCACCACTCCAGCAGAAGCTTTGGCGCGAGCTCAACTGCTCCTAGATTACCTTCCGACGTCGGACAAGATCGACGAATGGAGGGCCACCGTTCAGAGTCTCATCGGCTACGCCAATGGCGACACTCCACGGCGACCGAGCGCGTCGCCGCCGCGGCAGGGTTGCCGGGCGCGAGCCGGTGGCAACGAAATGGGTGGAGGTGCAACTACCATGCAATCACCACCTCGAAGGCCAAGATCGCCGACTCGCCGGATCCACCTCGACAGCGACTCCACCGCATCGTCGGATCCACGAGCTCGTCGCGATCAGCGCCAAGTTCTTCGTGATCGACAACAAGAAGACGCTCGAACTCGCATCGAGCGCCGAAGAGAAGCGCGACGTCAATCCGACAAGCGCGCTGGGCCCTCTGTTGACATGCACGCGCCAGGGGAACCAGGCAATCTGCCGTACACGGTAGTTTGCCCTGCGTTCACTCATGAGCTGCGGCTAGTCCAGTGGCCCAGCACGAAGAACTTCAAGCCAGACATACCGGAGAAGTACGACGGCAAGACGCATCCGTCGGAGTTCCTCAGCATCTACACCATTGCGGTGCAGGCTGCCGGGGGACGGGATGACAAGATCCTTGCCAACTACTTCCCGCTGGTACTCAAGCCCAACGTCAGATCCTGGCTCATGCACTTGCCGGACAACTCCATATCCTCTTGGGCTGATCTATGCTATCAGTTTGTCGGCGCCTTCACAGGCGGACACAAGCCTCATGGCCAGGAGAGTGATCTTCATCTGCTCGCCCAGAAGGAAGGAGAGCCCCTGTGCAAGTACATTAAGAGATTCAGCAGTGTGCAGCACAACATCCCAGACGTCCACCCTGCTGCAGTGATCAGCGCGTTCCATCAGAACGTGCGAAACCGCAGGATGCGGGAGGAAATGGCGATGTGCAAGATCAGGGACGTCTGTGAGTTATATGCACTGGCCGACAAGTGTGCACGTGCTGAGGAAGGGAGGACACTCCCCGGAGAGAATGTAGGAGCGGGAGGATCTGACAATGAAGATGCTGCCCCGGCAAGGAAAAACCGGCGGCGGAACAACAGGAGGAGGAAAGGCAAAGAGGTGCTAGTTGTTGAGCAGTCCGGCAATGGTGGTGGCGCCAAGAAAGCCAAAGCTGGTGACTCCGGCAAGGAGGTTGCCGCGGAGGTGGCGGTCGCCGACAAGTAGGACGGCACCAACAAGCAGTATTGCAAGATCCACCGCACCAAGGGCCATGATCTCCAGAGCTGCAAGAAAGTCGTGCAGCTTGTTGAGCAACAGAAAGCTGAATACGAGCGGCGCGACAAGGAGAAGGCACGGGAAGGTGCTGGGGGATCCGGCAAGAAACGTCCCGGCTGAGGAGGCCACCTCAAGGCCAAGTAGCAGCAAGGAGATAGTCCTCCTCGTGGCCGCGACAAGGATGAAGATGACGATGACGATGAAGACATGGATGATGAGGAGACTGATGAGCAGGAGTTCTAGAAAGCCACAGAGGTCCTGTGCGTGGACGGTGGTGCTTCTCTGCATACCTCGCACCGTCAGCTCAAGCAGTGGGTGTGGGAAGTTAATGTAGCAGAACCACCCGTCGAGTCACGCAAGCCTCTGAAATGGTCCAGCACGCCTATCATCTTTGATATTGAGGACCACCCTGATTGCATAACTACGGTCGGGTGCTTGCCGATGTTGGTTTCACCAACAATCCGCAACCTCAAGGTCACTAAGATGCTAGTTGACGGCGGGGCCGGCTTGAACCTGATCTCCTCCGCGGTGCTCCAGAAACTCCAGATTCCTGACAGCGAGCTCGAAGAGACCGGTACATTTCAAGGAATCAACCCGGGAAGGAGCAAGCCGAAGGGAAAAATCACGTTGCTGATAACATTTGGCAGCGAGCTGAACTTCAGGACTAAGAGGGTCACGTTTGATGTTGCTGACTTTCCATTACCTTACAATGGAATCCTTGGCCGTCCGGCACTCGCCAAGTTCATGGCAGCCTCTCACTATGCGTACAACGTACTGAAAATGCCAGGCCCGATAAGTGTCATCTCTGTCCCTGGCGACAAGAAGGATGCTCTTATCTGTGCCGACAAGATCTACCGGGAAGCAGCAGCCGCAGCAGAACGCAAGACACTTGCCGCTGAAGCTCCCGGGGGGAAGAGGAAGACCAAGTCCGGCAAGAGCTCTGATGCCCACTCCGGCAAGCGCACCTCTTCGGAGTGCTGCGCTACCGTCGAGGACGCACCATCGAGCTCCACCGGCAAGTGTAAGAAGGCAATGGCAGCTCCACCTGAGACCAAGAAGGTGTCCGCCAAGGAGGACGGCACTGGTGGTACCTTCACCATCAGCGCCACTCTTGACCCCAAATAGGAAAGTGCGCTCGTTGCTTTCCTGCGGGCGAATGTCGACGTGTTTGCGTGGCAACCGTCTGATATCCCCAGTGTTCACAGGAAAGTAATTGAGCACCACCTTGCCGTCTGTCCTCATGCGCGGCCCGTCAAGGAGAAAGTCAGGAAACAGGCAGTGGAGCGCCAAGAATTCATCGCAGAAGAAATCAAGAAGTTGGAAGCAGCAGGCGTTGTCACAGGAGTGCTCCATCCCACGTGGTTGGCCAATCCTGTTGTCGTGCGCAAGGCTAACGGGAAATGGAGGCTTTGTATTGACTTCACTGATGTTAATAAAGCTTGTCCCAAAGACCCATTTCCCCTGCCGCGCATTGACCAGATTGTTGACTCCACAGCCGGATGTGATTTGCTTTCATTTCTTGATGCATACTCAGGATACCATCAGATCTTCATGGCAGAAGAGGATGAAGAGAAAACCGCATTTATCACCCCGTGTGGCATGTACTGCTTCGTACGGATGCCTTTCGGTTTGAAGAATGCTGGTTCAACATTCGCAAGGGTAGTCCACCACGCTTTTGAGCCGCAGATGCACAGAAATGTGGAAGCCTACATGGATGACATAGTGGTCAAGAGCAAGAACAGGGCGACCCTGATTCAAGATTTAGATGAGACATTTGCAAATTTGCGCAAGATCAACCTCAAGCTTAACCCTGAGAAGTGCGTGTTTGGAGTCCCTTCTGGCAAGCTTCTCGGGTTCTTCGTGTCTCAGCGGGGAATTGAAGCCAATCCCGACAAGATCAAGGCCATTGAGCAGATCGAAGCACCAAAGCGCGTCAAGGATGTACGAAGGCTTGCCGGTTGTGTGGCTGCTCTCAGCAGGTTTATCTCTAGATCTGCTGAGCGCGCCCTGCCATTTTTCAAAATTTTGAAAAAGGCAGGTCCAATAAAATGGACTCCGGAGGCGGAGGCTGCGCTGCAGGACTTGAAGAGATACCTGTCCTCCACTCCAACGCTTGTTGCACCTAAGCCGCAAGAGAAGTTGCTGCTGTATATAGCGGCAACCAATCAAGTGGTTAGTGCTGCGTTAGTGGCGGAGAGGGAGGCAGATGATGAGCCAGCAACCACGGCAGATGCATCCAGCGACAAGCAGGGGGCTTCGCTGACAAGCTCTGGTCCCGACAGAGATGGATCTGCGCAGGAGCATGATAAGATGCAGAAGAGAATGGTGCAGCGTCCAGTTTACTTTGTCAGTTCCCTTCTACAGGGGGCTAGATCAAGGTACTCTGGTGTGCAGAAGTTGCTTTTCGGCCTCCTCATGGCCTCGAGAAAGCTGCGCCATTACTTCCAAGCACATGAGATCACAGTCGTCACTCGCTTTCCGCTGAAGAGGATACTGCAAAATCCAGAAGCGACAGGCAGGATTGTCGAGTGGGCGCTGGAACTGTCAAGCTTTGGCCTCAAGTTTGAGAGCACTTCAACTATCCAAAGCAGAGCATTGGCAGAGTTCATAGCAGAATGGACGCCAACACAAGATGAAGAAATTCCAGAGACGAGCATCCTCGTCAAAGAGGCAAGCAAAGAATGGCTGATGTACTTTGATGGTGCCTTCTCGCTGCAAGGCACCGGTGCGGGAGTACTGCTTGTCGCACCCACCGGAGAGCACCTCAAGTACGTAGTCCAGATGCACTTTCCCAAGGAGCAAGCAACCAACAATACTGCAGCGTATGAAGGATTGCTTGCCGGTTTCAGAATCACAGCAGACCTTGGGATCAAGAAGCTCATTGTCAGGGGTGACTCACAGCTTGTCGTCCGCCAAGTGAACAAGAACTACCAGAGTCCATTAATGGAAGCATATGTTGATGAAGTGAGGAAGCTAGAAGAACACTTTGACGACTTACAGATGGAGCATATCCCAAGAGCTCAGAATGACATTGCTGATGGCCTGTCAAAGTGCGCCGCACTAAAGTTACCTGTGGAACCAGGGATCTTTGTGCTCAAGTTGACTCAACCATCCGTAACACCATCAACTGGACAAAGCAAGAAGAGGAAGTTGGTTTCTGGTGACTACTTTCCGGCAGAGCTCCCCGAAGCCGCCGCCAAGAAAGTCCCCAAGATCAACACCAAGGATGCTGAGGGGCAGTCTGCTCCGGCAAGCCTTATGGTTTGTTCCGTTGAAGCAGACGCTCCCGACAAGTTTTGCTCTGGCAAGCTTGCCGGGGAACATCAAGCTCTGGCAGGGCCGCAAGTCCTTGCCGTAGAAGCGGATGTTCCCGCAGCAGCAGATGTGCCTTTAGTCCTTGTTGTCGAGCCACAAGCTCCAGCATGGGCACAGCAGATTGTCCATTTCCTTCAGACAGGAGAACTTCCCGAAGAGCAAGAAGAAGCGGAAAAAGTAGCCCGGCGGTCAAGTATGTACTAGTTTGTCGATAGCATACTGTACAGAAAAAGACTCAACGGTGTGAAATTGAAGTGTATTTGCCGGGAAGATGGACAAAAGCTGTTGGCAGAGATACATGGAGGCATATGTGGCCACCACATTGGCGCAAGAGCACTTGCCGGCAAAGCTTTCCGGCAAGGTTTCTTTTGGCCGACAGCCCTCCAGGATGCAACTGCACAAGTAACCAAGTGTGAAGCGTGCCAGTTCCACTCCAAACAGATACACCAGCTAGCTCAGGCTCTCCAGACGATCCCTTTATCCTGGCCATTTTCGGTCTGGGGGCTCGATATCCTCGGCCCTTTCCCCCGAGCTGTCGGGGGCTTTGAGTACTTGTACGTCGCAATCGACAAGTTCACAAAGTGGCCGGAAGTGCAGCCAGTGAGGAAGGTGACAGCGCAGTCAGCAGTCAAGTTCTTCAGGTCAATTGTTTGCCGTTTCGGGATCCCTAACAGGACATCACCGACAACGGCACGCAATTCACGAGCCACACCTTCATGCAGTACGTCCAAGACCTTGGCGCCAAGGTCTGCTTCGCTTCTGTTGCTCATCCGAGAAGCAACGGTCAAGTAGAGAGGGCAAATGCTGAAGTGTTGCGCGGGCTCAAGACCAGAACTTTCGACAGGCTGCGCAAGTGCGGAAGAAACTGGATCGAGGAGCTGCCGATGGTTCTTTGGTCGATCAGAACGACACCAAATCGAGCCACTGGCCAGACGCCTTTCGCTCTAGTCTATGGAGTAGAGGCAGTTCTCCCCACGGAACTCGTATACGGATCACCTCGAGTGCTCGCTTATGATGAGCTTGAGCAAGAACAGCTGCGACAAGACGACGCGCTGCTCCTTGAGGAAGATCGTCTTCAGGCTGCTGTACGAGCTGCTCGATACCAGCAAGCTTTGCGCCGCTACCATAGCCGCAAAGTTAAGGCCAGAAGCATCGAGGAAGGCGACCTTGTTCTTCGGCACGTTCAGTCCGCCAAGAATTCCAACAAGTTGACGCCGAAGTGGGAAGGCCCTTATCGGGTGAAACGAGTCACAAGGCCCGGCGTTGTACGCCTTGAGACCGAAGATGGCATTCCGGTGAGCAACTCCTGGAACATAGAACATCTTCGTAAGTTTTTCCCGTAGGGCGCGGTTGCCGGAACCCGTTCCGGCAACCACCTTTTGTACAAGTCTTGCCGCTGTTGCATGTAATCCTTTGTACAAAGCCAGGCGCAGATCCCATGCGTAAATAAAACCCCATGTGCTCCGCACAACTTGTCCATTTCATGCATTAGTTTCTTTCTTGCATGCGTTATCTGACACTTTGTGCAGCACCTACATCCGGTAAGCAATAATGAGCCGAAGGGCTCCATATCATTATTTTCTCTTCTTTCTTCTTTTCAACAAAGGAAAAGAAGGTTCCATCGCACACAAGTTTGCCAGGGGGAAGGAGAAGATTGTGGTATGGACCAGGCGTCCTTCAAGCAAAGTTTTGCCTTGCCGGGAAGCAAACGACAGAAAAGCTAAGTTGCCAAAGTTTGAGCAATCAATTTTTAAATTTTTGAGTTATCTTCCTCGAATGACCCTGCTTTGTATGGAAAACCTGTGCGCGGAGGAACCAACTCGTGGCTAGTTGCGCCCTTACTTTGTTTCGAGTCCGCTCAACAACTTAAGTGTGCTGCATCTAGTCGCGACAAGGTTTCTTGTCGGAAGCAGCGCCGCCAGCAGGCTGCTGACGTTTCGCACTCAGCGCTCGCGGCTCGGGTGCCTGCGCCGACAAGTTCCCTAGAAGCGTAGGGTAAAAACATACAAAGGAAGGAATCTAGTAGAGGAAATAACATAGCAATTGATAACAGAAATAAAGTTATATTACAAGATAACTTGTCGCAGCTCTAACAGACTGTTTTCATAACATGATTAATAGCGACAAGGGAAAAGAAGAAATGGGCGGCCTAATCTACGCGATCGCCCTCAAACCTCTTGATCTCGCTCACCTTGTCCACAATGGGTGCGACAAGGGCCTTGAGTGCGTCCCGATCGGCATCTGGCGGCACGGACTTGAGGACGTTGGTGAAGCTGAGGCCTGGATTGCGGAAGGCCACCTTCATCAGCACCTTCTAGAGAACCCCGGCGCAGATTTTGCGCGACTCGTCGGCCAGCTGCTTTGGGATCCGCTCCCGGAGCCGCTGGAGTGCCGTCGCCACGCCCTTGAAGAACAGGCTGAGCTTGGCGCTGGGTTGGAGATTCTTATCGGAGGGATACCCAAAGTCCTCCATCCCCAGCTGCGCCAACTCCTCGTCGATGACTGCGGCAATATTCACCAGACCCTCAGTCCAGTGCTCCACAGTATCTCTGAACGAGTTCTGGGTAACTGCGATGCTCTCCAGCAGCGCCTTGTCAGCTTTGACCTTCTCCGACAAGGTCTTCTCCCGCTCCTTGGCGGCCTCCAGCGTCTGCATCAGCGTGGCTAGCTTCAACTCTAGGTCCGCATTGGAATCCTTGGCGGTGCTGAGCTCCTTGCCCCTCTCAGCGAGAAGACCTTGCAGCTCACCGTGGGCGGCAGCATCCTTCTCACGCTCACGCTTGAGCGCGGCAAGCTCCTCGCCGCTCTTCCCAATGTTGGCCTCCAGCTGCGCCACCTTCTCCTCTAGCTCTTTCTTGGCGGTCTGCGCGATTGCGGCAGCGTCCTTTGCTTCCTTGAGCGCCCTGCCAAGTGCTTGCTTGCGCTCGGCGAGCTCCTCCTCGTAGCTGTCGAGGTTGGCCTTCCGCTGCACCAATTCTCCTTCTCGCGCGGACTGCTTCTCGGCAGCCAGCCTTTGTTCCTCCTCAGCTTCGGCCTTCTCGAGAAGGAAGGCCGTGCGCTCCTCGGCAAGTCGCTCCCGCTCCTGTGCCAGGGACCGGAGAGCTTCTTGATTGTGGCCCTGGAGCTCCTCCACGCGCTTCTCCATATCAACTCCCGCCTTCGCGACAAGCGCTTCCCGGGAAGCCAGCTTGGCTTGCCGTGCGCGGTAGAGTGACAGCAGCTTCCTCAGCAGCTGCTCCTCGTCAGGCTCGCCACTGCTGCTGCTGGGCGCGTCGACCAACGACAGTCCAACGGAGGCGAGCACCTCCCCATCGAAAGTTTCCCCCTCGACCGGCGCCCTGGAGCTCGACGCCCAGGGTAGCTTGATGAAGATATCGTCGCCGGCCTTCAAGTAGGCGTCGGGCCCCGCAACAACGGCAGAGGGATCGGTGGTCGGCGCAGCGCCTGGCGCTCCTGCGGCCTCAGGATCGTCAGTGCGATCGCCCGACCCCTCGCCGGCTTCTGCGGCGGCGGCCTTGGCGGCCTCTTCGCCGGCGGTCTTATCAGCACCGGCCCCTTCCTCGCCGGCGCCCTCTGTCTCCATTGGCTCAGCAACAAATGGGTCTGAAGAACGAAGAAGGGAGAAAAATCAATCAAAAATCCAAGAGAAGAAAATCAGAAGAAGAAGAACCTAAGGGAAAGTTTTTGGACAAGTGAATTACCTGTGCCAAGATCTGCAGTTGCGGTCTCGGCCGCCGCAGGATCAACGGTGCTGCCCCTTGCCGGAGAGCGCTCCCTTACCGGGAACTCCTCCCTTGGCGGCGTAGTCGAAGCAGATGGCACTTCGGGACCAGCTTCCGGGCGCTCCTGATATGGCTGCTCTGCTCCTACACAAATCAACAAGCATGATATCAGCAAAGGAAAAAGCACTCATGCGCGCCTGACAGCGGAAAGCTAACTATGAACTTACGCTGGGGGCTGCTTTGAGGAGTGGTTGCCGGGTCCGTCAAGGTGGTCTCGGACCCACCCCCTGCTGACACGGTGGGGTCATCTTCGATGACAATCACCGCGGCCTTGGCCCTCTTCGCCGCTCTCTGGGCCAGCGTCCTGAAAAGAAAGGAGTCAAGATTGAAGCAAGTCAGATACAAGATAAAAACACCAAGATTGAAGAACTACAAGAGCACCAAAGAATCTTACTCTTCTTCCTCCTCGTCGGAGCTGAGCGCGGAAAGATCGAAGTCCGGCTCCCCTCCGGTGCAGCGAGGCGGAGGAGTAGGATCCCTTGCCCGCTTGGTGGGGGCGGTGGCGGTGGCCCGGGAAGATCCCGCTCCAGTTGCCGCTGCTGCGTGAGGCGCTCCCGCGGCAACATTGCTTGCCGCGGTAGAGCGTGTCGCACGGCTCGACGGCTGTTGACCCGGCTGCCGCCCCGCTACGTCCGTAGCCCTGCGAAGACGCCTTCTTGGCGGGGCCGGGGGCTCCACCTGTGGCAAGCTTTCTGAAGACTCGGGCTCTTCCTCGCTAGCCTCGCTCGTCTCAGCTTCAGAGCCGGCAGGCTCCTCCTCGCCAATGAACTCCGCGCGCTCGGCGAGGTTTGCCGCCTCTACCGCCTCCGCCTCCTCCACAGTGAACCCGAACGCGCCCGCGGTAGCTGCGGCCGCAACCTCTTCCGCTCTAGTGGCGATGCGCTGCAGCTCCTCGTCGCTGGTGTCACGGGTGAGGCTCTTCTGCTCGTCAGCGCGGACCGGCACTTCTTCCAAGTTGTCGAAGAACGCTTGCACGACGTCATCCGCAGGCTCTTGCCAAGTTGGAACGATTCCGTGTGAATCGCACAACAGCATCATGGCGCGGATCCGGTCAAGTGAAGAATTATTGCACAATGGAACGACGCCCCTCGCCAGCGTGAATGGGTGCTGGGGATCGCGTTTGAACAACTCCAGGAGCATTGCGTCCAGCTCCATGACGGTGAAGTTGTAGTTGAGGCCCGGCCGCAGCCTCAAGATGTCCGCCGAGTTCCTGAATTCCCAGGCGGGCCTCCCCCTCTCCTGCAGGGGGGCGATGTGGCGGCGGAGGAAATCTGCGCCTACAGCGCCTACAGTGAGCCCGGCAAGCCTGAGGTGAAGGATCCTAGTAATGGCGATCTTCAGCCTCTCGTCTTCCGGGGCCACGTTGCTCCAGTCATTGTCGCGCACTATTGGAGCTTGGCGCACGGCGGTGAAGGGCTGCGGATTCTCCTCGACGATCCAGCACCACTCCGCTCTCCACTCCTCCCACTTGCTGCGGAGCTCACCCTCCAAGTACGCCTCCTTCTTGCCGACTCTCGAGATCCAGGCGATCCCTCCGGCAAGCGGCTCTCCTCTCTCTACCCGAGGTATGAAGAAGTGGCGGAAAAGGGCAACATTGGGGTGGACTCCGACAAAGTTTTCGCACAAATGTGCGAAAACTGCCATGGTCAGAACGGCGTTGGGGGTGAAATCAAGGAGGCGGAGGCCGTATGTGTTCATGATATCGCAGAAGAACTCCGAGAAGGGCGGGCAGAGCCTGCAATAGAAGAACAGCGCGAAGAATGGGTACCCGTTTGGAGCCAGTTCCGAAGCAGCGGCCGGGAGTACCCTCGTGCGCGGGTGCGCACGCGTCTCCGTCGCCCAAAAGAGGTAGAAGTACTCCCTCAGCTCCTTCGCGCCGAGCTGGGGGGAGAAGATCGCCCGCTCCTTCCGCAGCGCCGCGAGCCGCTGCGCCTCGGCCGACTTCACGCCCTTTCCCTTGTCGGCTTTCGGAGCCATGGCGGAGGTTGTGGGGGAGGTCGACCGCGTTGGTGATGCTGGTG
>NC_041386.1:289362708-289377861 GCF_002162155.2 Triticum dicoccoides
GGCGGAGGTTCGTGAAGATGGAGTAGTAGCAACCAGCGAGGGGGAACGAACTGCCCCTGTTTCCTCTGCTTATAAAGAGGGACGGGGCGGACGTTTCGCCCTTCCGAATAAAGAACCACCCACGATCTCTCCCACGACGCCGCATTCGACGCGTGCCGTTAGGGGAGAGCGCGGTGGATACGGAGCGAGATTCAGCGTGGCCCAGTCCGCGTGTGCCCGTGCCTTGTCTTGGGCCTGGCCCAACAGCACTCGGCACCGTGTCTGGCCCAGCCCGGGGGCTCCTGTCGGTGTACTAGAATAGGGGTACCCTAGTACCCCGAACTTGTGCACGGGCAGTTGCAGCACCCCGCGGCAAGGCTTGCCGGGAGAACGCCAAGATCCTCTGTGGTTCCCTTGGAGCCATTCAAGAACAAAGTATTTAAGCTCAAGAGACAAGGCCCCGGCAAGAGGAGCTTGCCGGGAAGGCCAACCAAGGCACTCCAAGGAACTTGCCGCGATGCGCCACGCGCTCCGGCAAGGAAACAAGGCCCCGGCAAGAGGAGCTTGCCGGGAAGGCCAACCAAGGTACCTCGAGGCCCGGTGAGCGACAAGCTTCCGGACCCGACAAGATAACAGTAGCAGCAAGGTGCTTGCCGCGGCAGGCGGCCACTCTGTGCCCACGCTCCAGCGCATCCACCAACGTGTCGCCCTAGGGGCCTCTCCAGGCGCGCGTGGCGGGAGGCTGTGCAGCCAGCGGTGTGCATTGGCATGCGAAGCTGACAAGATCGCCATCGTGGCGTACAGTGGCGCCCCTAACAGTCCTTTTCTGCATTGTTCGGGCGACTCAGACAGGCATTTAATGCCCTTGTCCCCTGCCGTCAGGGTTAGGTAGGGTGCACTGTACAAGTAACTGTACCAACCACCTTACTTTTTACATTTGTACCCTTCTCTGCGTTGCCACCTGTCGGTGACCCCTTTAGCGTATAAAAGGAGCCCCATGCGCAACGTAGAGGGGGTTGGGTTCGAAGGTTCGAGTCATTCGTAAGCCAGAAAACGCTATCTCTCTGGAGCAAGAACACAAGATAATCAGACCAGCAGTAGTAGGAGTGTTATCTCTCCGGAGAGCTCCGAAGCTAGGTAAACCGCTCGTGTGCTTCGCCTCGATCCGCTCTTCGTGCGATCTCCGCCCCCCGCCGAACCGAAAGGGGCTCGGTCTGCCGGCCCCATAGGTGTTCGTGGATTCAGTTTCCCCGACAATGATATCTTGGTCTTCTCCAAGAATAAGAAGGATCATGCCAAGCATTTGCGATTAGTGCTTGACAAGCTCAGAGAGTATCAATTCTATGCGAAGTTTTCCAAATGTGAGTTTTGGCTTGATGAAGTTCTTTACCTTGGTCATATCATCTCCGCCAAGGGCATTGCTATTAATCCTGAGAAGGTTTCTGCAATTGTGAACTGGGAACCTCCTCAGAATGTCAAGCAGCTCCGCAGTTTTCTTGGACTTGCAAGCTATTGCCGAAGATTCGTTGAGAATTTCTCAAAGATCGCAAAGCCTCTTTCCAACCTCCTCTAGAAGCAGGTCAAGTATGTCTGGACTCCGGAGTGTGACGTTTCCTTCAACACCCTCAAAGAGAAGCTAGTCTCAGCTCCTGTCTTGACTCCTCCTGACGAATCCAAGCCATTCGAAGTTTTCTGTGATGCCTCTTGCAAGGTCTTGGTGCTCTGTTAATGCAAGAGAAGAAAGTTGTGGCCTATACCTCTTGTCATTTGAAGCCCAATGAAAGGAACTACCCCACTCACAATCTTGAGTTGGCAGCAGTTTTCCATGCATTAATAACATGGAGACTTCCCTTGTTGGTAAGGCAAGTGAACATTTTCATAGATCACAAGAGCCACAAGTATATATTCACTCAACCCAACCTCAACCTCAGGAAAACTCGTTGGGTCGAAATGATTCAAGAGTACAATCCAAGTATTGAATATACTCCAGGCAAGTCCAATGTGATTGCAGATGCATTGAGCAGAAAGGCTTACTGCAACAGCTTAATCCTCAAGCCATTCCAACCAGATCTTTGTGAAGCTTTCCGCAAACTCAACACCCAAGTTGTTCCTCAAGGTTTTCTTGCCAACCTTCAAGTCACTCCTACTTTGGAAGATCAAATTCGTGAGGCACAACTCCTTGACACCATGGTGAAGAAGGTGAAACGCGGTATTGCCAAGGGCCTATCCAAATACAAGTGCTATCGCATTGATGACAAAGACACTTTATTCTTCGAGGACCGGATTGTGGTTCCTAAAGGTAATCTAAGGAAGGTCATAATGAACGAAGCGCACAATTCTCTTCTGTCCATTCATCCAGGCAGTTCGAAGATGTACCATGACCTCAAGCAGTCGTATTGGTGGACTCGAATGAAGCGAGAGATTGCTCAATTTGTGAATGAATGTGATCTCTGCCGAAGGGTGAAAGCAGAACACCAATGACTAGCTGGTCTCCTCCAACCTCTTGCTATTCTAGAATGGAAGTTTGATCATATCGAAATGGGCTTCATTACTAGGTTTCCTAAGTCCAAGCATGGGAATGATGCTATTTTCGTTGTCATTGACAAGCTTACAAAAGTGGCTCATTTCCTTCCAATCAAAGAATCTATCACAACAACTCAGTTGGCAGAGCTATACACCTCCAAAATAATCTTTTTGCATGATATTCCGCAACTGATATCTTCAGACCGCGGAAGCATTTTCATTTTTAAGTTTTGGGACTCCTTTTAGAAGTCCATGGGCACCAACATTCGGTTCAGCACAGCTTTCCATCGTCAAACAAGTGGGCAAGTCGAGCGAGTAAATCAAACCTCAAAGACATGCTCAGGGCTTGTGTCATCTCTTTAGATATGAAGTGGGAAGACTATCTTCCATATGCCGAGTTCTCCTACAACAACATTTTCCAAGCAATTTTGGGCAAGGCCCCATTCGAAATTCTATATGGCAGAAAGTGTCGTACTCCTCTCAATTGGTCAGAGACTGGTGAACGCCAACTTCTTGGCAATGACTTGACCACATAAGCTGAAGAAATGTGTAAAGTCATCCGTGAAAATCTCAAAGCCGCGCAATCGTGCCAGAAGAGTTACTATGATAGCAAGCATTGTGACTTGGCTTTCGAGATCGGATACTATGTCTACCTCCACGTCTCCAATGAAATAAACTCGACGCTTTGGTATCAAAGGGAAGCTTGCCCCGAGATATGTGGGTCCTTTCAAGATCATTGGAAAAAGAAGCGGCGTCGCCTATCAACTTGAGCTTCCATCCATCTTCGCAAATATGCACGATGTGTTTCACGTATCACAGCTTCGCAAGTGCTTCAAGACCCCCGAGCGCACTATCAACTTCGAAGAGATCGATCTCCAAGAAGATTTGTCTTATCATGAGTATCCCGTTGCTATTCTTAAAGAAACCAAGCGCAAGACTCACAACAAGTCAATCAAATTCCTGAAAGTGAAGTGGTCACACCATTCCGACCGAGAAGCAACCTAGGAACACGAGGATCACATCTGTTCTAAATATCCTGAGTTCTTTCAGTCCTAGATCTCGGGACGAAATCCTCTTGTAGTGGTGGAGTGTGGTAACACCCCGGATGTAACTTTCCTTATTTGTAACTCCAACTCTCGCCATTTCCGGCTATGTGATATGATATTTCCTTCGTGGTTCGGTTTTTGTCTTTCATTTTGCATTTTGTTCATGTCATGCATTTCATATCATGTCATCATGTGCATCTCATTTGCATTCATGTTTCTCTCATGCATCCGGTCTTTTTCCCATTGTCCGTGTCGCAATCCGACACTCCCACATGCACCCGTTGCACCCCTCTAATCTCGTTTTGTGAGCGGGAGAAAAACATTCTCGGAATGGGTCGAGATTTGTCGACTGGCCTTGGTACATCACCGGTAGGCCGCCTATCAAATTTCGTTTCATTTGGAGGACGTTTGATGCCCCAACGGTTAACTGGGTAACCATAAAAGCCCCTATTTTGTTGCAGCCAAACACCCCTCCAAAACCGCCCACTAGCCCATCTAAACCCCCTCCATGCTCTACATCATTGGATCACGATCGTGTGGGCGAAAACCGCACCTCATTTGGACTCTCCTAGCTCCCCCTACCTATAAATATGTGTCTTCCCCGAAATTTTCGCGGTACCAACCCTAGAAATCGCCCCTCCACGCCGCCAGACATGTCTGACCCGGACCGTAGGAAATCGCGCTGCCGCCCTGAGCCAACCAGCGCCTGACACGTGGCCTCCCGCCGCCGTCCATAGCGCCGGCCCACCCCCGGCCCCCGCGGTCCCATCCGCCACCGCCGCCCGACCGCGTCTCTGCCGTCCGCGCTCCTTCGCCCGCGCCGCTCCGTCGGTCCCCGCCGCCGCTCCGGGTGCCGCCTCCACCACAGCGCCGCCCCTCTTGCTGGCCGCCGTCGGCTCCCGTCGACCCCGGCCTCACGAGCCACCGCCCGCACCTCTCCGGCGAGTTCCCGAGCTCCGGCGAGCTTCTCCGACCTCCGGCCGTGGCCTCTCCCTCCAACCTCGGCGAGAACCCTGGACATCCCCGATCCCCGTGACAAAAACTAGATCTGGGATCCAGAGGGTGAGATTTTTCTAAGTCATGAAATTCTAGCATTTTGGGCACCCCTTTGTCATGTCATATCTCATTGCTCATGACTCTGAATCATGCATATGATATATCAAAATCTTCGTCTGGTGATGCTCTTCATGTTAGTGTCATTTGCATGCATGTTACTGTCCATATTGATGCCATTATCCTCCTTGCAAAAGTGCTATATGATGTTAACTGCTGGTATTTAACAGAACTTGATGATTTGTCATTTTCATTGCATTTTGTGTGTGCATCCTATGAGCATGATGTCTACATGTTTTATGAGCTCCATCATGCCATCTTTACAGTGGTGCAAGTCTTGTATTTTGAGGAGTTCTGTGGTGACTAGCACAAGCATGAAAACTAGGCTATGTGATGTTGCTGATTTCAGACACTTAGTGATTTTGCTGTCCTTTTCCTGTTACATTTTGACGCTATGTAAACTTGTTGATACCATGAGATCCATGCACATTTTGAGATTGTTCAGTAAGCATGTTTTGTAGATGTGGTATTGCCCTATCCATTAATTCCTCTGGTTGGAATTATGGAGTACTCTATCTTGTCATTACCATGCTCTACTTTTGCTAAATATTGTTCCTTGGAGATTGTTAACATGAGATTCAATATTGCCATGTGTTTTGCTAGTGATGCATGTAGCCTATGAACTTACTCTTGCCATTATTAGCTTATTGAACATGTCTACTTCATGTTGGTGACCTTTTTATGCCATGAAATGCCTTGTGGTGAGTGAATTGAGCTTGCAAAGTTGCTATAATGAATCTGTTCCTTCCATGATCTTTTTTTCTTCTAAGTCTGAAACTGTTCATATAACTTGCCATGTTTGCAGGGGTTCTACCATATTTTCCATGCATCTTTGGGTAAAGTTCAGTAAAGGAGTTCTTATCTATGTCTTTAGTACTAGCATGCCACTCCATTTTTTGCCATGATATGTTCCTGTAGCATGTTGTTTGCTAGCTCTAAACATTGCTTCCTGATGCTGTTTTGACATGTTTAGTATTTTCTCTAAGTCTGAATCTGTTATCATTTGCATTTTTGCCACGCTCTTTTGAGCTTGTCCTGGTGAGAACTAGCAGGAGCTCAGTGTTCATGGTTTGTAGAGATTCACCTGTACTTTATGGTCATGTGCTTTGTGACTATGTTGGAGTGTTGTAGCAAAGTTTCTTGTTACATTCTAAGCGCTATGATGCTATTAATCCCAGATTTGCATCATTCTTGTTTTGCTTGTCATTAGCAAACCGTGAATCGGTTTCCGATGATCCTTGATACATCCATTTTGCATCTTCCTTTTATATCGATATTTATTGCATTATGGGTTGTCATTGCACATTATGTCACAATACTTATGCCTATTATCTCTTATTTTACAAGTTTTACATGAAGAGGGAGAATGCCGGCAATGGGAATTCTGGGTTGGAAAAGGAGCAAATATTTGATACCTATTCTGCATAACTCTAAAAGTCTTGAAACTTCACGGGAGCACGTTTCAGAATATATAAAAAATATAGGGCAAAAGAATTACCCGAGGGGGCCCCCACCATCCATGAGGATGGGAGGCGCGCCCTAACCCCCTGGGGCGCCCGCTGCCTCGTGGGCCCTCTGGTAGCCCTCTGATGCCCATCTTTTGCTATATGAGGTCTTTCGTGGAGGAAAAAAATCATAAGCTAGCCCACGGAACGAAACACCGCTGCCACGAGGCGGAACCTTGGCGGGACCAATCCAGGGCTCCGGCGGAGCTGTTCTGCCGGGGAAACTTCCCTCCGGGAGGGGGAAATCATCACCATCGTCATCACCATCGATCCTCTCATCGGAAGGGGGTCAATCTCCATCAACATCCTCACCAGCACCATCTCATCTCAAACCCTAGTTCACCTCTTGTATCCAATCTTTGTCTCAAAACCTCAGATTGGTACCTGTGGGTTGCTAGTAGTGTTGATTACTCCTTGTAGTTGATGCTAGTTGGTTTATTCGGTGGAAGACCATACGTTTAGATCCATTATGCATATTAATACCCCTCTGATTATGAACATGAATATGATTTGTGAGTAGTTACTTTTGTTCCTGAGGACATGGGAGAAGTCTTGCTATAAGTAGTCATGTGAATTTGGTATTCGTTCGATATTTTGATGAGATGTATGTTGTCTTTACTCTAGTGGTGTCATGTGAACGTCGACTACATGAAATTTCACCATTGTTTGGGCCTAGGGGAAGGCATTGGGAAGTAATAAGTAGATGATGGGTTGCTATAGTGACAGAAGCTTAAACCCTAGTTTATGCGTTGCTTTAGAAGGGGCTGATTTGGATCCATATGTTTGATGCTATGGTTAGGTTTATCTTAATACTTCTTTTGTAGTTGTGGATGCTTGCAATAGGGGTTAATGATAATTGGGATGCTTGTCCAAGGAAGGGCAGTACCCAAGCACCAGTCCACCCAAATATCAAATTATCAAAGTAACGAACGCGAATCATATGAACGTGATGAAAACTAGCTTGACGATAATTCCCATGTGTCCTCGAGAGCGCTTTCATTTATATAAGAGATTGTCCAGGCTTGTCCTTTTCTACAAAAAGGATTGGGCCATCTTGCTGCACCTTATTTACTTTATTTACTTGTTACCCGTTACAAATTACCTTATCACAAAACTATCTGTTACCGATAATTTCAGTGCTTGAAGAGAATACCTTACTAAAAACTGCTTATCATTTCCTTCTGCTCCTCGTTGGGTTCGACACTCTTACTTATCGAAAGGACTATGATAGATCCCCTATACTTATGGGTCATCAAGACTCCTTTCTATCGCCGTTGCCGGGGAGTGAAGCGCCTTTGGTAGGTGGAATTTGGTAAGGAAAAATTTATATAGTGTGCTAAAATTTACTGTCACTTGTTTCTATGGAACATAATCCTTTGAGGGGCTTGTTCGGGGTATCTTCACCCTGAATAGTAGAGCAAAGAGTTGCTCCTCAACCTAATGAACCTACTAAACAAATTTACTTTGAAATTCCTTCTGTTATGATAGAGAAACTGCTAGCTAATCATTTCACAGTTGATGGAACATTACATCCCGATTTGCACCTAATCTATGTGGATGAAGTTTGTGGATTATTTAAGCTTGCAGGTATGCCCGAGGATGTTATCAAGAAGAAGGTATTCCCTTTATCTTTGAAGGGATTGGCATTGACATGGTTTAGGCTATGTGATGATATGAGATCATGGAACTACAACCGATTGAAATAGGAATTTCATCAGAAGTTTTATCCTATGCATCTTGTTCATCATGATCATAATTATATATATAATTTTTGGCCTCGCGAAGGAGAAAGCATAGCTCAAGCTTGGGGGAGGCTTAAGTCAATGTTATATTCATGCCCCAATCGTGAGCTCTCAAGAGGAATTATTAATCAAAAATTTTATGCTCGGCTTTCTCTCGATAATCGCTCCATGCTCGATACTTCTTGTACTGGCTCTTTTATGATGAAGACTATTGAATTCAAATGAGATTTATTGGAAAGAATTAAACGCAACTCTAAAGATTGGGATCTCGATGAAGGTAGGGAGTTAGGTATAACACTAACTTTGATTGTGTTAAATCTTTTATGGATACCGATGCTTTCCGTGAATTTAGCACTAAATATGGACTTGACTCTGAGATAGTAGCTTATTTCTGTGAATCCTTTGCTACTCATGTTGATCTCCCTAAGGAGAAGTGGTTTAAATATATCCTCCAATTGAAGTAAAAGTAGTTGCACCTATTAAAGTTGAAGAAAAGACTATCACTTATAACGATTCAGTTGTTCCTACTGCTTATATTGAGAAACCACCTTTCCCTGTTAGAATAAAGGATCATGCTAAAGCTTCGACTGTGGTTCGTAAGAGTAATACTAGAACACCTACACCCTCTGAGCAAACTAAAGTTGAACCTAGTGTTGCTATGGTTAAAGATCTCTTGGCTGATAATATTGATGGGCATGTTATTTACTTGTGTGATGAAGCTGCTAGAATTGCTAGACCCGATACTAAAAATAAACATAGATCTGTTGTAGGCATGCCTGTTGTTTCAGTTAAAATAGGAGATCATTGATATCATGGCTTATGCGATATGGGTGCTAGTGCAAGTGCAATACCTCATTCCTTATATAATTAAATTATGCATGATATTGCACCTGCTGAGATAGAGGAAATTGATGTCACAATTAAGCTTGCCAATAGAGACACTCTTTCACCAGTTGGGATTGTTAGAGATGTTTAAGTATTGTGTGGGAAAGTCAAATATCCTACTAATTTTCTTGTTCTTGGTTCCCCACAAGACAACTTTTGTCCCATTATATTTGGTAGAACCTTCTTGGATACTATTAATGCTATGACAGACTGCAATAAGGATATTGTTTCTATTGGTTTAGGGGATATGTCTCATGAATTTAACTTTGCTAAATTTTGTAGACAACCCCATGATAAATAATTTCCTAGTAAATATGAAATTATTGGTCTTGCTTCTATTGTCGTGCCTCCTAGTGATCCTTTAGAACACTATTTGCTAGACCATGAAAATGATCTGTTTATGAATGAAAGAAGGGAAATAGAGGAAGTATTCTTTAAACAGGGACCTATTTTGAAACACAACTTTCCTGTTGAAATCCTAGGGGATCCTCCTCCACCCAAGGGTGATCCCGTGTTTGAGCTTAAACCTTTACTTGATACTCTTAAATATGCTTACTTGATGACAAAAAGATATATCCTGTTATTATTGGTGCTAACCTTCCAGAGCATGAAGAAAAGAAATTATTGAAAACTCTGAAGAAGCACCAACCTGCTATTGGATATATTCTTGATGATCTTAAGGGCATTAGTCCCACTCTATGCCAGCACAAAATAAAGTTAGCGAAAGATGCGAAACCGGTTGTTGATCACCAACAATGGTTAAACCCTAAGATGAAAGAAGTGGTAAGAAAAGAAATACTAAAGCTTCTGGAGGCAGGTATAATTTATCCCGTTGCTGATAGTCAGTGGGTGAGTCTTGTTCATTGTGTCCCTAAGAAGGGAGGAATTACTCTTGTTCCTAATGATAAAGATGAATTGATTCCACAAATAATTGTTACAGGTTATAGAATGGTAATTGATTTCCGCAAATTAAATAAAGCTACTAAAAAGGATCATTACCTGTTACCTTTTATTGATCAAATGCTAGAAAGATTATGCAAACATACACATTTTGCTTTCTAGATGGTTATTCTGGTTTCTCTCAAATACCTATGTCAAAAGAGGATCAAGAAAAAACAACTTTTACTTGCCCTTTTGGTACCTTTGCTTATAGACATATGCCTTTTGGTTTATGCAATGCCCCTGCTACCTTTCAAAAATGTATGACTGCTATATTCTATGACTTTTGTGAAAAGATTGTTGAGGTTTTCATGGATGATTTCTCCATATATGGAACTTCTTTTGATGATTGCTTAAGCAACCTTGATCGAGTTTTGCAGAGATGTGAAGAAACTAATCTTGTCTTGAATTGGGAGAAGTTCCACTTTATGGTTAATGAAGGTATTGTCTTGGGGCATAAAATTTCTGAAAGAGGTATTGAAGTTGATAAAGCTAAAGTTGATGCTACTGAAAAGATGTCGTGTACTAAGGACATTAAAGGTATAAGAAGTTTCCTTGGTCATGCCGGTTTTTATTGGAGGTTCATTAAGGACTTCTCTAAAATTTCTAGGCCTCTGACTAATCTCTTACAAAAAGATGTTGCTTTTGTCTTTGATGTTGATTGTGTAGAAGCATTTGAAATACTTAAGAAAGCTTTGATTTCTGCACCTATTGTTCAGCCTCCTGATTGGAATTTACCATTTAAAATTATGTGTGATGCTAGTGATTATGCTGTAGGGGTTGTTCTAGGACAAAGAGTTGATAAGAAATTAAATGTTATCCAATATGCTAGTAAAACTCTAGACAGTGCCCAAAGAAATTATGCTACTACTGAAAAAGGATTTTTTAGCAGTTGTATTTGCTTGTGATAAGCTCGGACCTTATATAGTTGTTTCTAAAGTAACTGTTCACACTGATCATGCTGCTATTAAATATCTTATGGAAAAAAAGATGCTAAAGCTATACTTATTAGATGGGTTCTCTTGCTACAAGAATTTGATTTGCATATTATTGATAGAAAGGGAGCTGAGAACCCCATTGCAGACAACTTGTCTAGGTTAGAGAATGTTCTTGATGACCCACTACCTATTGATGATAGCTTTCCCACTACTAGGAAAAGGGCTATAGATGGAAATGACACTAATGGCGCACCAGACTTGTCGTGCGCCATTAGTATATACTAATGGCGCACCACCTTCTGATGCGCCATTAGTGTTGAAACTACTAATGGCGCACCCTGCCGACGGTGCGCCATTAGTACCAATTTTTTTTTGAACTAGTGCGCCTGTCCAAACATACTAATGGCGCATCAACTGGTGGTGCGCCATTACTAGTTGTAACTAGTAATTGCGCACCAGCCATAAGGTGCGCCACTAATGTTATTTTTTTTATTGTTTTTATTCCTTTTTTTTGCAAAAGTACTAATGGCGCACCACCAGGGGGTGCGCCATTAGTAACCTGGATTACTAATGGTGCATTTGCTGCTGGTGCGCCATTAGTAAGTGGGCAGCAACAAGATATTTTGGACAGCCTCTCCTCCCACACTCACTTTCTCCCCACTTCATTCTCTCCACCGCCTCCTCCTTGTCTCGGGTGCCTCCTCTTTTTCACCTCATTTCCACCATAGATTCATTCAAATTAAGTGGTTAAGTTACCTTGTTTTGCTAGGTAAGTAAGGGGGGAAGCTATATTTATGTTGTTCTCCCTACAACAATGTGCACATGCACTTTTTATGGCCTAGCTAGATCTATGTATGTTCGTGGTGTTGCATATGTTTGTGGTGTTGCATATGTGTTTGTCTTTGGAGGTGTACCGGTATTTGAAATGTGATAGTTGCCAATATTTTGCCGGAATGTTGATTCATTTCCGTTTCGGCGAGAATTTTGGCATTAAGCATTCTTTTTGGTCCTATTTTTAGGGAAAGTCATGCCAAATTTTTTCTTGGTTCTAAAATATCGTTTTGCTCTACCCCGCAGGCGACCATGGTCCGCACGATGACCGAAGGCATCGTGAATAGGTTTTTGAGGTCCGCGAAGGCCGAGATGCTTCAAAAGAACGAGACGGAGATAAGATGTCCGAGGATACCCGCCTGAAAGTAACGCTCATGGCTCTGGAGATGAAGGTAAAACACAAAATGACCGACGCATGCTTCGACGAGAACATGTCATTCTGGCACGAACGTCTTCCCAAGGGGAACAAGTGCCCGACCAGTTTGGAGGAGGCGAAGAAAATCGTGTGTCCTCTGGATTTACCACACGTGAAATACCATGTGTGCATGAACAATTGAATCATTTATCGGGACGAGCACGCGGAGTCTACCATATGTCCGGTGTGCGGTGTCACTCGATACAAGAAGAGGCAGAAAGCTCCTCGAAAAGTGGTGTGCTACTTTCCGATCACTCCTCGTCTGCAGCGGTATTTCGCGGACCCTAAGGTAGCAAAGCTCCTGCGTTGGCACGCGGATAGGGAGGAGAAGAAGCGAGAAGATGATGCAAATGATCCGGAGATAGATAAAAAAGACAAGATGCTGAGTCACCCTAAGGATGCGAGCCAGTGGCAAGCGTTGAACTTCGAATACCCAGAATTTGGGAACAATCCAAGGAACATCATGCTGGGCGCGAGCACCGATGGAGTCAATCCGTTCGGCAGCCAGAGAAGCACACATAGCACCTGGCCTGTGTTCGTGTGGATGTACAACCTTCCCCCCTGGTTGTGCATGAAGAGGAAGTACATTCACATGAGTATGCTAATTGAAGGGCCGAAACAACCAGGGAACGACATCAATCTGTATCTGGGGCTGCTGAAAGAGGAGATTGACACGCTGTGGAAAACGCCAGCCAATACGTGGGACGTCGCAGAGAAAGAATATTTCCCTATGAGAGCCGCACTGCTCACAACGATGCACGACTATCTTGGTTACGGATATCTTGCGGGGCAGGTAGTCCACGGATTTTCTGGATGCGTAAGGTGCATGGATGACACAACGTATCGCCAGCTAGATAGAGATCCCGGGTCTTTGAAAACCGTGTTCATGGGACATCGAAGGTGGCTTCACGACGATGACCCGTGGAGGAAACGCAAGGATCTGTTCGATGGTGAAACCGAACCCCGAAAACGCCCGTGTACGAGGAGCGGCGAGGAAATAGACAAGCTGTTGAAAAATTGGAAAGACTGCCCACTGCCGGGAAATAAGCAAAAGGCGCCAGAGCCGCTGCTGAAGGTATGGAAAACGAGGTCTGTTTTCTGGGACTTGCCGTACTGGAAGATCCACCGTGTGCCTCACAGCCTTGATGTCATGCATATCACGAAGAACGTGTGCGAGAGTCTGCTTGGTACCCTGCTCAACATGCCAGAGAGGACCAAAGATGGGCCGAAAGCTAGGGCAGACTTGAAATCAATGGGCATCAGGCAGGAGCTTCACTCTATATATGATGATGATGATGATGATGAGGCGAAGCAGGACACAGAAAGTCGTCGCAAAGGCAAAAAGTCCAAGAAGACCGGAAATGACTACCCTCCCGCGTGCTTCACTCTAAGTTAGGAGGAGATCGAGCAGTTTTTCACCTGCCTCCTAGGAGTAAAACTTCCTTATGGTTATGCGGGGAAGATAAGCAGATACCTAGACCCAGCGAAGCAGAAGTTCAGCGGGATGAAGTCTCACGACTGTCACGTGTTGATGACGCAGATACTTCCAGTTGCAATCCGTGGGATCATGGACGCGCACGTCCGTGAAACGCTATTTGGCCTATGCAACTTCTTCGACGTCATCTCTCGGAAGTCGATTGGCGTGAGGCAACTCAGAAGGCTACAGGAAGAGATCGTGGTGATACTATGCGAGCTTGAGATGTACTTCCCGCCCGCATTATTCGACGTTATGGTGCATCTGCTGGTCCATATAGTGGAGGATATCATCCAACTCGGGCCGACGTTCCTGCACAGCATGATGTCGTTCGAAAGGATGAATGGTGTCATCAAAGGATATGTTCGCAACATGTCACGTCCAGAGGGAAGCATAGCCAGGGGCTTTCTGACCGAAGAGTGCATCTCCTACTGCACGAATTATCTAGGCATCGAGAATCCCGTTGGTCTGCCCGTCAACAGGCACCTCAGCAGGCTCGCTGGATGGGGTCACCGTGAGGGTCGCCGCGAAATGCATGTCGACTTTGAGGGTCGACTCGCCGACTTTGAAAGAGCAAACCTAGTCGCGCTACAACACATAGACGTGGTCGATCCTTGGGTGGTAGAGCACAAAACCTTTATTAAGAAGACGTACAATGACCGAGGCCAACAGAGGACGGACGGAGATATACTCAAAGAGCACAACTCATGTTTCACGCGTTGGTTCAAGCAGAAGCTTCTGTCGTACCCTTTACATGAGGATTCTTCCGCGGAAGAACAACTCATATTCGCCTTGTCACAGGCGCCGAGCACAACCTGATGACCTATGAGGCATACGATATCAACGGCTACACATTCTACACCGAGGCCAAGGACATGAAGAGCGATGGTTATCAGAACTCCGGGGTAACGATGGAATCCTACACCGGTAACGACAAGGACAGATACTACGGAAGGATCGAGGAGATCTAGGAGCCGAGCTACGCTGGAGAGAAGGTCCCGATGTTCCGTGTCAGATGGGCCAAGAACGTCATAAAAGAAGACCGGTATTTCACCACCATGGTTATACCCGAAGCCAAATGCAAGACCGCGGGCGCAAACGTCACCGCGAAAAATGAGCCATGGGTACTGGCTTCCCAAGTGGACCAATGCTTCTTCATTACCGACCCGCCAAAGCCCAGTCGTGTTGTCATGAGGAGAGGCAAAAGGAAGATCATCGGAATGGATGGAGTAGCCAATGAGCAAGACTTCGACAAGTACGGCGACCCGAGGATCGAACATGACGACGATGGAGTAGCAGCATACACCACAAGAAGAAGCAGGACCACCCTACCTAAAGGACGTCCGTTCCACAGAAGAACTCCATTTGCGAAAAAGAAGGGCAAGAAGATTGTGAACAGATAGCTAGCTAAGATCGATTGTATTTAAATCATAGACTTCATTTCTCGATTGTATTTCATGGGTACTTTTTGAACTATCATGAATATTTTTAAATTTCATGGACACTCGATCTCGATCCCCCTCCAGATCCGGCCCCCTCGCCGCCGAGCACCCCCCCAGTCCACCGGCCGCCGCTGCCGACCACCCGCACCCTCGATTCCCCTACTCAACCGCCGCCGCCGACCCCCCGCACCCTGCGCACCGTCTTATAAAAAAAAGTATCAAACAGCTTTTTAAATGCTACTGTCTTATAAAAAAATATTACTGTTATTATTTAAACAAGTTTGAACATATTTAAACACAAATAAGTATCAAACAGCTTTT
>NC_041386.1:289378860-289399315 GCF_002162155.2 Triticum dicoccoides
CCTCGACGCGACCCCGCCGCCCGGACGCCGCCCCGTCCACACCACCGGACGCCGCCTCCTCCACCCCGGCCCGCTCCTCCAAGGTAAGCTACCGCCCCGACCCCTATCCCCTTCCCTCCTCCCATCCCATCTCCATATGAGCATGATAATTTGCACTCAGCTTCCGCCAGGACCAGTTTGATGCACATTTCATTCAATGCCTCGAGTAAAATTATTTATTAATGCAGAATGATTATGATCCATGCATTTGAATTCCTATTCGCTGATGACCTTTTGAATTGCAGGCAAAGAGAACTCGTGAGAGGACCCCTACCCCTGGAGAATACTGTGGTACGAGAGGTATGCATGGAGACGAGTTTTGTTTCCCGCAGTTGCATGTTCATCTGGATGCTTTGCTTCTTGTTGTTGATATTGTTTCAGTAGGTTGTCTAATCTGTCTTGTAGCATGAATTTTAGCGCAGCTTATTATCCCACGGTTGACTTTAGCCAACACGATGGGCTATGTATTTTTAGTTCTCCAGTGGTGTCATCCTAGATTAATTCACTCACAACATAGTTGTTCCTCTTGGTTCACTGGAACTCTTTTTCATGTAACCAGAGGTTTTAGTACGAACATTGTATGGCTGTCTTGTTTTACACTGGAGATTAGTTAGTCTCCTGGAAGGATGGGGATATCAGGGTGTAGATGATTTGTACTGTGGTTGTTTGATCTGTCTTGTAGCATGATTTTTTTTACTTGCCGTGGCTTTGCTCAGATTCCTATAATTTAGAGAAGCATATTGTTATATGATTAACTCTGGCCAACACGATGGGCTGTGCATTTTTAATTTTCCAGCAGGTGTGATGTTAGCTTAGTTTACTGTATCGTTGCTCTTCATTCACAGGTTTTTAGTATGAAGAATGCGTTATTATTTGTGTCTGCCTTTGATTGTTTTTCACTGGAGAATTAGTTGTGTCTCTCCTGGAAAGGGTGAGGGGATACAAAAGACTGGAAGGTAGATTGCAATCAGATGAGATGATATGTGGTCTGATAAGACGCTTTCCGTTCTGTTGGTGATATAAGTTTTGTGTAGGTTGCTTCCACCAGTGATGCATACATGCACAATGAACGAGTGATGCCTTGCTTCCACCAGAAGGAAAGTGAAGGAGAAAAATGAACACGATGATCATCAAGTCAATTGGTTATTGGTCGATAGTATAGACAACTAGCTACACTGAGTGACGAAACTAAACAAGCCTGCCTGGCCACCCGTCCATCCTACATGAGGGAAATTATGCCTGAACCACGGAACTATTTAATTTTTTATATAACTCATAAAACAAAAAAAATGGCTCCATTGGGCTTTGGTGCTTCCCCATGGCCAGGACAAGATAACTTTATCATTGTGCTATGAGATTAAACAGGGAGAGGGATGCTAACGCTCCTTTTGCTTGGCAGTATAAAGTACTAGTAAGTATAGATAAGAGGTTGGTTTTTTGAGGAATCAACAGTTAACGGGTGAGGCTTAGGCTGCAGTGATGGCTGCAGTATAAAGTAATATTCTTGTTTCGGTGTACATATGTAGGACACAAACAATTAAGGTGTCTATTTTGATTTAGTGCCTTTGCCTCCACTGCCTTTATCTGGATTGAAGCTTGCTTGTGTTTACTTCTGATTACAAGATCTCCATACTCGGAGATTTCTTTATATATGTTGTAGTATAAATATATTGTTTTGTCATTCTGTAATTGTTAGTGGAATTTACACTGTAAATGTTAGTGGGTTTACAGTGTACTTCTAGTGGATTTTTGCTCTGTATTTGCTAGTGGCATTTTTACTGAAACTAAATTGAAAATGGGACTCTGTGCACCAAGTGCATGCATGCTGCTGCTGCTGCTGCTGCTGTACTACTTGTCAAGTGATGCTGCTGCCGCTATCTGCGAGTTGCTGCTGCTAGTTGTGATTTTGTCAAGTGATGCTGCTGCTACTTGTGATCTTCTAAAATGACCCCTTTCTCCTGAAACATTGATTAATTTCCGTTTCGGTTGAGAAATGGGGCACTCCAAGGTCAAGAAAATTAGCAAAGGTCATGCCCAATTTTCTTGATCTAGAAGGTGCCCGATTCTCAACCGAAATAAAAATTAATTTGCTTTAGTGGTTGGATTAGTTTAGTATTTTTTTCACACACTCAGACACCCTTGCTTGCCATGTGTGTGAGAGAGATAGTGAGAGGAGACAAGAAGAAGGGGGTTAGGAAGATGCTGCCTGCTCATCAAAGCTAACCATCTCCCCCTTTTCACCCCTTTTCCATTGTCTTTTGTGGGTTGCAAGGAAGCTACTGTCTTAGCTAGCTTAGCTTGTGCACAAATCCCAGTGTTACAATCTAGAAAATTAGCCTGCAAAGATGAGGTCCCATGCTGGCTGTACCACTGCATCATGCAACAGTGCCTTCAAGATCCAAGGCAATATCACAAACATCATAGGCAATTTGACCAAACTCACAATGTTGTATCTTTGCAGCAACCAACTTTCTAGACACACCCCTCAAGAACTAGGTTACCCTGAGAATTAGGTTATTTGGTCAACTTAGAGATCTTGTTCCTTGACAATAACCAACTTTTTGACCAAACTTTGTTTCTATTTAGAGAGAAACATGGCCCACAACGATGAGGCCGGGGGTTCGGGCGGCAAGGCATTCTGGGAGCTGTCCCAGGAGCTGGAGGAACAACCTCACTTATATGAGGCCGCCGCCTTCCCCACCGATCCTGAGACCACAGATGGTGCCGCCGAGGATGACCACACTGATGCCACCACTGATGGTGCCGCCGAGGATGCCACCACTGATGATGGCAGCGCATGCACAGATGGCAGCCAACCGAAGAGGCAATGGAAGGACCGGCGCCCGATCGTGCTCCGCACCCTCAAGGAGGAAGTTACTGAAGTGGACTCCAACGGGAATCCAACGGCGCCCGAACGAATAGTCAAGGGGTACTCGCTTCAGCTCGGGTGCATTGTCCGGAGCACCGTCTCGATCAACACCGAGAACCTGAGGCATCCTGACCGAGGGAATTTGCGCAACCTCCTCTTCACGAAGCTGCACGAACGATACAAGTTCCCCGCTGAATTTGAAAACACAAGCCTCAAAGGGAATAAAGTGAACAATGCTGCCCTCACGAAGATGAGCAAGGCCCTGTCTACTTGGAAAAGCAATGTGAAGAGAATGATCGGGAAAGGTGAGAGTTATCAGAAGATCAAGGAGAAAAATCCTTCGATCACCGAAGATGACTACAACGACTTCAAGATCAATTGCTCGAGCACCGCAAGGTCCCAATCAAGTGAGTGGGGGAAACAAATGCGGGAGCTAAACATAGGGGAACACACACTCGGTCCCGGCGGTTACAGAGTGGCGGAGCCTATATGGGACAAGGAGGATGCGAACCGTGCCGAGCAAGGCCTACCGCCCCGCTTCGAGAAATACAGCGGTAACAAGCAGACTAGGAACTATGTCAGGGCCCGGTACAAGGAGGACCCGATAACAAAGGAGCTTACCACGGATCCGAAGACTAGGGCGCTTGAGCTTGTTCTGGTAAGGAATACACCCCCGCGTAATTAGCTCCATATGGTTGCATTCTAATTAATGAAGCCAAATTTCTAAATGGTTCACATTCCTTCCGCAGGCGACTGAAAGCAGTAGCGCGGAGTTGACTAAGAGCAACCCTTGGGACACCACTCTAAATAGGGGGTTGAATTTAATGAAGAACAAGGATAAGCTCAGTAAGCCGACGTCAGCTGGTCGTGTGGCCGGCAAAGGCTTGTCGACAAAATGGGGGTCATACTATACCGCTGGTGTGCGGAAGGAGAAAAAGACCAGCTCGGAAAGCCAGGCGCGAGAGGTTCAAGAACTCAAGGCACAGGTGGCGCGGATTCCGGAGATTGTCCAAGAGCAAGTGGAACAACGACTCGGAGCGACGATCACCGCCCTTGTGCCTACCTTGATCTCGGGGTTGAGTGCGTGGATTGCAGGCGGCCAACAGGGGCCGCCCCCGATTCCTAGCTTCACGGCCAGCAACTCGCATAATGCAATGGCGGGGCCATTGGTGCCTCCGGCGGAGGCGGCATTGGTGTCTCTGACGCTGGCACGGGAGCTTAATGCACCCGGGTGTACGCCGGCCGGCACCTCTTCAGCAAGCGGCCCCTCCGTCAACTGCACGCCCGCCGTCGGCGGTGCCTCGACATTAGCCGAGCTCGACGCCATCATCACGGTAACTAATTAAGCCTCTCTCGGCCGAGGACTTCATCTCCTTGCCTTTGACTGGGCATCCCTGACGCCCTACATGTTTTCGCAGGGCGCCGCCGACGTTCCGTGCACTCTCCTCCACTTCGTGAACAACGAGTTGGTCGATGTCACCAAGGGCAAAATCGTTCAACCGGGCAACCCCTTGTTCCACGGTACCCAGATGCCACCCAACTTGTTTAGGGTTCAACTGGTTCGGGTGCTGCCAGGCTGCGACGACTTGTTACCTCCGATTCGACCCGTCGGGGCCGACGATGAAGACGTGATGACCCTCTGCGCCTGCCTGAGCTGGCCCCTGCTTTGGCCGAAGAGCCAGATTCGTTTGGGGGCGGGGGACACCACCCCAAAGACAACACCGCCAGTCGTGCCGGCGCCAAGTCGGCCCCATGGCAAGACCGCCGTAACGGTGCCGGACATCCCTATGCCACTGGATCCAAAAATGCATATGGCACAGGATCAGAACAACGACGACGACGACGATGATGCATTTGGCAACGTCGATCAGTACTTTGCCGAGCATGGGTACGATGGCGACTTCATGGGGCCTCCTTCTCAAGAACCAAACCCAACAAAAGACGTGTGCGATCTAGCTCGTACCGCGGAGAAGCCAAGTTGCAACAGGCGCCGTCTGGCGTTCAGCTCTCAGGAGACGCCTCCAGCTGCCGACTTCACCGAGCCTCAGATAGGCGAGGTGCGAAATATTATCAGCCCCAACACACTCAAGAAGGTGGTCTGTGAGCAGAACTCGGTCCCATTACAGGAGAAGAAGAAGGCACGCAAAAGAAAGACTAAGAAGGGTGCGAGCCAGCCGGCACCGAGTACGATCCGTGCTCAGGACGGGCCACCTTCACCGCAGGATATCTCGAGGAGGGTGCATGTGGCGGGTAGGGCGATGCTACCGACAAATATGCTCAATGCTGCAACCGGTGCTATGCGGAGTCTGCATGACAGTGTTCTTGCTTTGGAGAAGTGGCGTCTCAGAGAGAAGGATGTGGCATACCTGGTTTTCGCGGCCAAGGTGCCAGAGGGCAAGGGCTTTGTGGATAACTCCATTGGGCGTACGATCGTCCTGCGTTTTGATGACATCCACGCTATGTTGAACCTTCATCCGCTGCACTACACCTTCGTTCGGCTATTTTCGCTGAGTATGGAGATGCGGATCATTCGCGACAAGACCCCGGACATCGTGATAGTCGACCCCTTCTACATGCGTGCCAAGATCTTGGGCAGCGCTGGGGACCGGCAAGTCGCGAGTTCTTACCTCGAAGGCGTCATTCTGGCAAACCAAGATAAGGATAACTTCCTCGTGCCTTACTTTCCCGAGTAAGTCCTCCCCTCAACCGGCCCGTAACATATGAATTCTTACATTTCGATCGTTTTTCTTTTAACATTCCGTGTTTTCTGCAGTGACACACGTTGCACGCTCATCCTCCTAAGCCCCAAATATTCCATGGCCACGTATTTCGACCCGGACCGTCAGTCGAACGTAGACTACACAAATGTCAAGAAGGTTCTTGATGATGTTCTCCCCGGCTACGCCCAATCTGGATGCACCTTCACCAGGCCTATTCGTAAGTACGGCAAGCACGTGTTCTCCCACAATACGACGTTCTGCTGCGTCAAGCAGCCGCCTGGTGGTCAGAAGGGTGCCTACTACGCCATCCATCACATGCGGGCGATCGTACGGGACCATCATCAACTTCTGCTACCGAGTAAACTCAAAGATTGGGCCGCGAGCGTGTCGGCAATCCAGGACGCGGACCTCCGACAAGAATTCTTTCGCATCCAGTCGGAGTTTGCGGAAACCATCCATCAAGATGTCCTTCGTACCTCGGGGCAGTTCTACCTCAGAAATCAACCGTCCAACAGTGACATCGACACAATGCTACAAATGCAGGATGGCAACGCTCGTTCTTTCATGACTCCCACGATAGACGGCGGCTTCATCCATGCTCCGGTCCCTTGAGTTGAGTTGTCTAGTTCTGAAACATCGATTGGCTCATGTTGTAATTAAACTTTAATGAACTTGTAGTATGTCTCTTTGGTTTCGAGAGTCGTTCAACTTAGATGTAATCGATGCTATTAATGTCTTGCTTTTCTCTTCCGATCGTTCTGTTGCATACTTATATATTGCTTATGTATTGTCTGTGAATTGGTACTAACGTTTCGTTTGGCTAGTGCATAGTGATGCCGACGTATGTCGTGTACAAGGGTAAGGTTCCCGGAGTCTACGATGACTGGGAGGAGTGTCAGAGACAGGTTCACCGATTCAGCGGTAACAGTTACAAAGGGTACACCACTAGGGCCGAGGCCGAATCTAGATACGCCCGCTATCTAGCGGGAGAGGGGAGGGAGCGTTGGAGGAACCGGATGAAGACGAGTTTCATCGTGATGATGCTCATCGTGATGACCGCAGCTCTCTTCTATGTGATGGTAGTTTAGATGATCGATATTGACTTGTAATGTGAAGACAGACTCGCTACTCGCGGTCTCGAGACTTGTAATATAATGTTCTATCTTTGTTCGGTCTTTTCAATTCGGAGACTAATATAATGAATTGTATTCGGAGACTAATATGATGAATTGTATTCAAAGACTAATCTTCTATTGTATTTGATGAATCTGTTGTTGATGTGTGCTGTCTATATTTTGTCAAATTATACATTTTGTAACCTGTGCAAAAAACAGAAAATAAAAAAATAAAAAAAACCTAATATTCATACTAATGGCGCATCACATGACAGTGCGCCATTAGTATGACAGTGCATACTAATGGCGCATCACTGGGCAGTGCGCCATTAGTATGCCGCGGTTACTAATGGCGCATCCGGAGGTGGTGCGCCATTAGTATGCCAAAGCACCTGGGTATACATGGCCCCTGGGAGGCATACTAATGGCGCACCGGGCCTATACTAATGGCGCACCCGAGGTGCGCCATTAGTATACCAGATACTAATGGCGCACCAGGTGGTGCGCCATTAGTAAAAATTACTAATGGCGTGCTGTTAATGGCGCACCACAGATGCGCCATTAATGGCCATATTAGGTGCGCCATTAGTAGTGGTTTTTCTAGTAGTGTCCTGATGAACAATTAGCTGTCATAAATGCTTCTCGTACTGCTCCATGGTATGTTGATTATGCTAATTACATTGTTACTAAATTTATACCACATAGTTTCACATACCAACAAAAGAAAAAGTTTTTCTATGATTTAAGACATCACTTCTGGGATGACCCACACCTTTATAAAGAAGGAGTAGATGGTATTATTAGACGTTGTTTACCTGAGCATGAACAAGAACAGATCCTACACAAGTGTCATTCCGAGGCTTATGGAGGACACCATGCTGGAGACAGAACTGCACATAAGGTATTGCAATACGGTTTTTATTAGCATACTCTCTTCAAGGATGCCCGTAAGTTTGTCTTGTGATGAATGTCAAAGAATTGGTAATATTAGTAGACGTCAAGAAATGCCTATGAATTATTCACTTGTTATTGAACCATTTGATGTTTGGGGCTTTTATTATATGGGACCTTTTCCTTCCTCCAATGGATATACACATATTTTAGTTGCTGTTGATTACATTACTAAGTGGGTAGAATCTTTTCCAACTAGTAGTGCTGATAATAACACCTCTATTAAGATGCTTAAAGAAGTTATTTTTTCGAGGTTTGGAGTCCCTAGATACTTAATGACTCATGGTGGTTCACATTTTATTCATGGTGCTTTTCGTAAAATGCTTGCTCAGTATGATGTTAATCATAGAATTGCATCTCCTTATCATCCACAGTCTAGTGGTCAAGTAGAATTTAGTAATAGAGAGCTTAAATTAATTTTGCAAAAGACTGTTAATAGATATAGAACGAATTGGTCCAAGAAACTTGATGATGCATTATGGGCTTATAGAACTGCATATAAAAATCCTATGGGTATGTCGCCGTATAAGATGGTTTATGGAAAAGCATGTCACTTACATCTTGAACTAGAACATAAGGCATATTGGGCCATCAAAGAGCTCAATTATGATTTCAAACTTGTTGGTGAGAAGAGGTTATTTGACATTAGCTCACTTGATGAATGGAGTACCCAGGCGTACGAGAATGCCAAACTGTTTAAGGAAAAAGTTAAATGATGGCATGACAAAAGGATACAAAAACATGAGTTTAATGTAGGTGATTATGTATTGTTATAAAACTCCCGTTTAAGATTTTTTGCAGGAAAACTCCTTTCTAAATGGGAAGGTCCTTACGTCATCGAGGAGGTCTATCGTTCCGATGCCATAAAAATCAACAACTTTGAAGGCACTAATCCGAGGGTGGTGAACAGTTAAAGAATCAAACATTATATCTCAGGTAATCCTATAAATGTTGAAACTAATGTTATTGTAACCGTAACTCCGGAGGAATACATAAGGGACACTTTCCAGAACGTTTCAGACTCCGAAAGGGAATAGGTACGTGGTAGGGTAAGTAAACCGACTCCAAAACAGTTATAATAGCAATTTTCCCCGTTTTGGAATATTTAAGAAAATAGGAAAATAAGAAGTAGCCCGGGAAGGACACGAGGCGTCCATGAGGGTGGAGGGCGCGCCCCCCTGCCTCGCGGGCACCTCGTGTGCTCTCCGGCCTCCATTTTCTGGCACGATACTTCTTTTGGTCGGCAAAAATTCATTATATAATCTCCCAAAGGTTTTGACCACCGTATCACGCAAATATCCTCTGTCTTTGTTTCGAGTTGTTTCTGCTGTAGATTAGAGCAATATGTCATCCCAAGATTCGGAGGGAGAAAGCTATGTGGCTGATTACCTTGCAGATCATACGGGGACATGGAGCATTGTGGTTGGACCACGGAGGAAGAAGAAGACTATGAGCCTAGGGGAAAGGAGTAGACGAGCTCACATGAAGATGAAGTCCCATTACCTCAACCTGGGGACATGCATGTGGAGTTCAAAAAGTCAAGCCTCCCCGATATAGCAACGAAACCTAAGATCGAGTTTATCCCTTTTCGCCTCTTGCAGGAGAACAAACAGGAACTATGCAAAAAGGTATTAAGCTTTGAGAAGGAGATCGATGACCTAAGGAAGCAAAATTCTATGCTCAAGCGCAAATTAAGGAAGAAGCACACGCCATCAACAACTCTATCATCACCAACAGCTTCTTCAACAACAAAGAAGAACTGAGTATCGGGTATGGGCACTCCCCTTGGCAACTGACAAGCTTGGGGGAGTGCCCCGGTATCGTATCACCATCACACTTTTATCTTTACCATTTTTCTTAGTTCGATCCTTTTGGTAATATCTTGATCTAGTAGAATAAAGTTTTAGTATGATCTAGTTTTGAGTTTTGTTTTATGATCCTTCTGCGTAATCGAGCCCGTGAGCTATATATAATAAAGATTAGTGTTGAGTCAAGGGCTTGATTATCTTGCTATGATCTTGAGGGAATAAAATAAAAGAGAAATAATAAAAATAAATAAAGAGATCATATGGATCTTATGGAGAGTAATGACTTCACATATAAAGAGTATGATGAATAAAAGTTGTTGAGAGTTGACAAACATAGCTTTGGTCATCATTGCAATTAATAGGAAGTGATAAAGAAAGAGAGGTTTTCACGTATAAATATACTATCTTGGACATCTTTTATGATTGTGAGCACTCATTAAAATATGACATGCTAAAGAGTTGACGTTGGACAAGTAAGACAACGTAATGGGTTAGGTTTTCTTACATCTGAAATAAATTATATTGTCATGGATCTTCCAACATGTTGAGCTTGCCTTTCCCTCTCATGATAGCCAAATTCTTTGCACCAAGTAGAGATACTACTTGTGCTTCCAAATATCCTTAAACTTAGTTTTACCATGAGAGTCCACCATATCTACCTATGGATTGAGTAAGATCCTTCAAGTAAGTTGTCATCATTGCAAGCAATAAAAAATTTCTCTCTAAATATGTATGATTCATTAGTGTGGTGTAATAAGCTTTATACGATCTTGTGATGTGGAAGAAATAAAAGTGACATACTGCATAATAAAGGTCCATATCACAAGTGGCAATATAAAGTGACATTCTTTCACATTAAGATTTTGTGCATCCAACCATAAAAGCACATGCCAACCTCTGCTTCCCTCTGCGAAGGGCCTATCGTTTATTCTTGTCTATTACTTCATGTAAGAGTCATGGTGATATTCACCTTTCCTTTTTACATTTTATCCTTTGGCGAGCACAATGTGTTGGAAAGATCCAGATATATATAGCTAATTGGATGTGAGTTTTCATGAACTATTATTGTTGACATTACCCTTGAGGTAAAAGGTTGGGAGGCAATACTATAAACCCCTATCTTTCTCTGTGTCCGATTACAACTTCACGCCCATAAATATTGGGTGAGTGTTAGCAATTATGAAAGAATAAATGATAGTTGAGTATGTGGACTTGCTGAAAAGCTCTTATATTGACTCTTTCCGATGTTATGATCAATTGCAATTGCTTCAATGACTGGGATTATAGTTTGTTAGTTTTCAATGAAGTTTATTATTCATATTTGAAACTGTGAATGAATTGTTACTTTACCATAACAGATCATATGACAATATATATAAATGTTGTTGTTATAATAACGATCATGATGCCCTCATGTCCGTATTTTATTTTATCGACACCTCTATCTCTAAACCTGTGGACATATTTTTTGATTTCGGCTTTCGCTTGAGGACAAGCGAGGTCTAAGCTTGGGGGAGTTGATACGTCCATTTGGCATCATGCTTTTATATCGATATTTATTGCATTATGGGCTGTTATTGCACAATATGTCACAGTACTTATGCATATTCTCTCTTATTTTACAAGGTTTACATGAAGAGGGGGAATGCCGGCAGCTGGAATTCTGGGTTGGAAAAGGAGCAAATATTAGATACCTATTCTGCACAACTCCAAAAGTCCTGAAACTTCATGGGAGCACGTTTCAGAATATATAAAAATATAGGGCGAAAGAAGTTCCAGAGGGGGGCCACCCGCTGTCCACGAGGGTGGGGGCGCGCCCTACCCCCTGGGCACGCCACCCTGCCTCGTGGGCCCTCTGGCAGCCCTCTGATGCCCATCTTCTACTATATGAGGTCTTTCGTGGAGGAAAAATCATAAGCTAGCTCACGGGACGAAACTCTGCCGCCACGAGGCAGAACTTTGGCGGAACCAATCCAGGGCTCCGGCGGAGCTGTTCTGCCGGGGAAACTTCCCTCCGTGATGGGGAAATCATCACCATCGTCATCACCATAGATCCTCTCATCGGGAGGGGTTCAATCTCCATCAACATCTTCACCAGCACCATCTCATCTCAAACCCTAGTTCATCTCTTGTTTCCAATCTTTGTCTCAAAACCTCAGATTGGTACCTGTGGGTTGCTAGAAGTGTTGATTACTCCTTGTAGTTGATGCTAGTTGGTTTATTCGGTGGAAGATCATATGTTCAGATCCTTTATGCATATTAATACCCCTCTGATTATGAACATGAATATGATTTGTGAGTAGTTACTTTTGTTCCTGAGGACATGGGAGAAGTCTTGTTATAAATAGTCATGTAAATTTGGTATTCGTTCGATAGTTTGATGAGATGTATGTTGTCTTTCCTCTAGTGGTGTCATGTGAACGTCGATTACATGACACTTCACCATTATTTGGGACTAGGGGAAGGCATTGGGAAATAATAAGTAGATGATGGGTTGCTAGAGTGACAGAAGCTTAAACCCTAGTTTATGCGTTGCTTCATACGGGGCTGATTTGGATCCATATGTTTCATGCTATGGTTAGGTTTACCTTAATACTTCTTCTGTAGTTGCGGATGATTGCAATAGGGGTTAATCATATGTGGGATCCTTGTCCAAGGAAGGGCAGTACCCAAGCACCGGTCCACCCACATATCAAATTATCAAAGTAACGAATGTGAATCATATGAACGTGATGAAAACTAGCTTGACGATAATTCCCATGTGTCCTCCGGAGCGCTTTACTCTATATAAGAGTTTGTCCAAGCTTGTCCTTTGCTACAAAAAGGATTGGGACATCTTGATGCACATTATTTACTTTATTTACTTGTCACCTGTTACAAATTACCTTATCACAAAACTATCTGTTACCGATAATTTCAGTGCTTGTAGAGAATACCTTACTGAAAACTTCTTATCATTTGCTTCTGCTCCTCGTTGGGTTCGACACTCTTACTTATCGAAAGGACTACGATAGGTCCCCTATACTTCTGGGTCATTAATCCTTATATCGATTTCGACCGAAATCACCTCATTTTTGCAGCGGCATACTTGGTTTCCCAAGTTGATGCCTTGATCATCCTTTTCCTTTCGGAGTACCCATATGCATTGCACGTCATACCTTGCATTCCATGCCATGTCTTGCATCATGTTGCTTGTGCATTGCACCATGATTGATTGTTGTTCCGTTGCTTTTGTTCTTGCTTTGGGTAGAGCCAGGAGATGAGTACGTGAACGAGGAACCTGTTGAGTACGCTAACGAGGAGCAAGCTTTTGACAACTCAGAGAACATTGCAGGCAAGATGACCATTACCCTCGATATCACTTCTATCTTTGCTTGCTAGTTGTTCGTTCTATCTCTATGTCCCGCTACCTACCACTTGTTATATCTTGCCTCTCATATTGCCATCTCAAGCCTCTAACCCACCTTCCTAGCAAACTGTTGTTTGACTAAGTTATCGCTTTTGTTCAGCCCCTCTTATAGAGTTGCTAGTTGCAAGTGCGGTTCAGGTTGTTCCATGTTGGAACATGGATATGTTGGGATATCAAAATATCTCTTATTTAATTAATGCATCTATATACTTGGCAAACAGTGGAAGGCTCGGCCTTATGCCTGGTGTTTTGTTCCACTCTTGTTGCCCTAGTTTCTGTCATACCGGTGTTATGTTCCTTGATTTTGCATTCCTTACGCGGTTGAGGTTATGGGACCCCCTTGACGGTTCGCTTTGAAAAAAACTCCTCCAGCCAGGCCCAACCTTGGTTTTACATTTGCCTAACAACCTATAACTTTCCATTGGGTTCTGCAGACCCGAGGGTCATCCTTATTTTAACCCCCCCTGGGCTAGTGCTCCTCTGAGTGTTGGTCCGAAACAGGCAGCCTGCGGGGCCACCTCAGGGAAACTTGAGGTCTGGTTTTACTCGTAGCTTGTACCATCCGGTGTGCCCTGAGAACGAGATACGTGTGACTCCTATCGAGATTTGACGGCACATCAGGTGGTCTTGCTAGTCTAGTTTTACCATTGTTGAAATGTCTTGTAACCGGGATTCCGAGACTGGCCGGGTCTTTCCGGGAGAAGGATATCCTTCGTTGATCATGAGAGCTTGTGATGGGCTAAGTAGGGACACCCCTGTAGGGTATAAACTTTCGACAGTCGTGCCCGTGGTTATGTGGCAGATGAGAATTTGCTAATATCCGGTTGTTGAGAACTTGACACTTGACTTAATTAAAACGAATCAACTGCGTGTGTAGCCGTGATGGTCTCCTTTCTGAAGTGTCTGGGAAGTGAACACGGTTTGGGGTTATGTTTGAACGTAAGTAGTTTCGGGATCACTTCTAATGAATCAACTGCGTGTGTAGCCGTGATGGTCTCTATTAGGCAGTGTCCGGGAAGTGAACACGGTTTGGGGTTATGTTTGAATGTAAGTAGTTTCAGGATCACTTCTTGATCACTTCAAGCTTCACGACCATTGCGTAGCTTCTCATCTTACTCTTATTTGGGTATGTTAGCCACCATATTTTCTTAGCGCTTGCTGCAGCTCCACCTCATTGCCTTATCCTACCCATAAGCTTAAATAGTCTTGATCTCGCGGGTGTGAGATTGCTGAGTCCTTGTGACTCACGGATACTTCCAAAACAGTTGCAGGTGCCGATGATACCAGTGCTGGTGATGCTACCGAAATCAAGTGGGAGTTAGACGAGGACCTTGGTCGTTACTATGTGTCGTTTCCTGATGATCAGTAGTGGTGCCTAGTTGGGACGATCGGGGATCTAGCAGTTGGGTTTATCTTCCTTTTCATTTGGTTGTCTGTAGTCGGATTATGAGTGTACTTTGATGATGTATGAACTTATTTGAATATTGTGTGACGTGGTGAATGTAAGCCAACTCTATTTATCCCTATCTTATTCATTACATGGGATGTTGTGAAGATGACAGTTCTTGCGACAAAACCACTATGTGGTTATGCCTCTAAGTCGTGCCTTGACACGTGGGAGCTATAGCTATTGAGGAACATAGTAATTTCAAAATTTTCCTACGCACACGCAAGATCATGGTGATGCATAGCAACGAGAGGGGAGAGTGTGATCTACGTACCCTCGTAGACCGACAGCGGAAGCGTTATGACAACGCGGTTGAAGTAGTCGTACGTCTTCACGGCCCGACCGATCAAGCACCGAAACTACGACACCTCCAAGTTCTAGCACACGTTCAGCTCGATGACGATCCCCGAACTCCGATCCAGCAAAGTGTCAGGGAAGAGTTCCATCAACACGACGGTGTGGTGACGATGTTGATGTTCTACTGTCGCAGAGCTTCGCCTAAGCACCGCTACAATATTATCGAGGACTATGGTGGAAGGGGGAACCACACACGACTAAGAGAACGATCTTAGAGATCAACTTGTATGTCTAGGGGTTCTCCCCGCTCCCGTATATAAAGGAGCCAGGGGGGTGCGGCCGGCCCTAGGAGGAGGCGCGCAGGAGGAGTCCTACTCCTACCGGGAGTAGGACTCCCCTCCTTTCCCTAGTTGGATTTGGACTTGAGGAAGAAGGAAGAGAGGGAAGAAAGGAAGGGGGGGCGCCCCCCCTCCTTATCCAATTCGGACTTGGGGGGGGAGGGCGCACGGCAGCCCCTAGGCCTCCTCTCCTCTTCCTCCACTAGGCCCATTAAGGCCCATTAGGTTACCGGGGGGTTCCGGTAACCTCCCGGTACTCCAGTAAAATGTCGATTTCACCCGGAACACTTCCGATGTCCAAACATAGGCTTCCAACATATCAATCTTTATGTCTCGACCATTTCTAGACTCCTCGTCATGTCCGTGATCACATCCGGGACTCCGAACTAACTTCAGTACATCAAAATATATAAACTCATAATGAAACTGTCATCGTAACGTTAAGCGTGCGGACCCTACGGGTTCGAGAACAATGTAGACATGACCGAGACATGTCTCCGGTCAATAACCAATAGCGGAACCTGGATGCTCATATTGGCTCCCACATATTCTATGAAGATCTTTTATCGGTCAGACCGCATAACAACATACTTTGTTCCCTTTGTCATCGGTATGTTACTTGCCCGATATTCGATCGTCAGTATCTCAATACCTAGTTCAATCTCATTACCGGCAAGTCCCTTTACTCGTTTCATAATACATCATCTCACAACTAACTCATTAGTTGCAATGCTTGCAAGGCTTATGTGGTGTGCATTACCAAGAGGGCCCAGAGATACCTCTCCGACAATCGGAATGACAAATCCTAATCTCGAAATACGCCAACCCAACATGTACCTTTGGAGACACCTGTAGAGCTCCTTTATAATCACCCAGTTATGTTGTGACGTTTGGTAGCACAAGAAGTGTTCCTCCAGCAAACAGGAGTTGCATAATCTCATAGTCATAAGAACATGTATAAGTCATGAAGAAAGCAATAGCAACATACTAAACGATCGGGTGCTAAGCTAATGGAATGGGTCATGTCAATCACATCATTCTCCTAATATTGTGATCCCATTAATCAAATGACAACACATGTCTATGGTTAGGAAACATAACCATCTTTGATTAACGAGCTAGTCAAGTATAGGCATACTAGTGACGTTTAGTTTGTCTATGTATTCACACAAGTATTATGTTTTCGGATAATACAATTCTAGCATGAACAATAAACATTTATCATGATATAAGGAAATAAAATAATAACTTTATTATTGCATCTAGGGCATATTTCTTTCAGTCTCCCACTTGCACTAGAGTCAATAATCTAGATTACACAGTAATGATTCTAACACCCATGGAGCATTGGCGCTGATCATGTTTTGCTCGTGGAAGAGGCTTAGTCAATGGGTCTGCTACATTCAGATCCGTATGTATCTTGCAAATCTCTATGTCTCCCACCTGGACTAGATCCCGGATGGAATTGAAGCGTCTCTTGATTTGCTTGGTTCTCTTGTGAAATCTGGATTCCTTTGCCAAGGCAATTGCACCTGTATTGTCACAAAAGATTTTCATTGGACCCGATGCACTAGGTATGGCACCTAGATCGGATATGAACTCCTTCATCTAGACTCCTTCATTTGCTTCTTCCGAAGCAGCTATGTACTCCACTTCACATGTAGATCCCGCCACAACGCTTTGTTTAGAACTGCACCAACTGACAGCTCCACCGTTTAATGTAAACACCTTTTCGGTTTGCGATTTAGAATCATCCGGATCAGTGTCAAAGCTTGCGTCAACGTAACCATTTACGATGAGCTCTTTGTCACCTCCATATATGAGAAACATATCCTTAGTCCTTTTCAGGTATTTCAGGATGTTCTTGACCGCTGTCCAGTGATCCACTCCTGGATTACTTTGGTACCTCCCTGCTAGACTTATAGCAAGACACACATCAGGTCTGGTACACAGCATTGCATACATGATAGAGCCTATGGCTGAAGCATAGGGAACATCTTTCATTTTCTCTCTATCTTCTGCATTGGTCGGGCATTGAGTCTTACTAAATTTCACACCTTGTAACACAGGCAAGAATCCTTTCTTTGCTTGATCCATTTTGAACTTCTTCAAAACTTTGTCAAGGTATGTGCTTTGTGAAAGTCCAATTAAGCATCTTGATCTATCTCTATAGATCTTAATGCCTAATATGTAAGCAGCTTCACCGAGGTCTTTCATTGAAAAACTCTTATTCAAGTATCCCTTTATACTATCCAAAAATTCTATATCATTTCTGATTAGTAATATGTCATCTACATATAATATCAGAAATGCTACAGAGCTCCCACTCACTTTCTTGTAAATATAGGGTTCTCCAAAAGTTTGTACAAAACCAAATGCTTTGATCACACTATCAAAGCGTTTATTCCAACTCCGAGAGGCTTGCACCAGTCCATAAATGGATTGCCGGAGCTTGCACACTTTGTTAGCTCCCTTTGGATTGACAAAACCTTCCGGCTGCATCATATACAACTCTTCTTCCAGAAATCCATTCAGGAATGCAGTTTTGACATCCATCTGCCAAATTTCATAATCATAAAATGCGGCAATTGCTAACATGATTCGGACAGACTTAAGCATCGCTACGGGTGAGAAGGTCTCATCGTAGTCAATTCCTTGAACTTGTCAAAAACCTTTTGCGACGAAGTCGAGTTTTGTAGACAGTAACATTACCGTCAGCGTCAGTCTTCTTCTTGAAGATCCATTTATTCTCAATTGCTTGCCGATCTTTTGGCAAGTCAACCAAAGTCCACACTTTGTTCTCATACATGGATCCCATCTCAGATTTCATGGCTTCAAGCCATTTTGCGGAATCTGGGCTCACCATCGCTTCTCCATAGTTCGTAGGTTCATCATGATCTAGTAGCATGACTTCCAGAACATGATTACCCTACCACTCTGGTGCGGATCTTACTCTGGATGATCTACGAGGTTCAGTAGTATCTTGTTCTGATGTTTCATGATCATCATCATTAGCTTCCTCACTAATTGGTGTAGGTGTCACAGAAACCGGTTTCTGTGATGTACTACTTTCCAATAAGGGAGCAGGTACAGTTACCTCATCAAGTTCTACTTTCCTCCCACTCACTTCTTTCGAGAGAAACTCCTTCTCTATAAAGTTTCCGAATTTAGCAACAAAAGTCTTGCCTTTGGATCTGTGATAGAAGGTGTATCCAATAGTTTCCTTTGGATATCCTATGAAGACACATTTCTCCGATTTGGGTTCTAGCTTATCAGTTTGAAGTTTTTTCAGATAAGCATGGCAGCCCCAAACTTTCAGAAACGACAACTTTGGTTTCTTGCCAAACCACAGTTCACAAGGCGTCGTCTCAATGGATTTTGATGGTGCCTATTTAACGTGAATGCGGCCGTCTCTAAAGCATAACCCCAAAACAATAGCGGTAAATCAGTAAGAGACATCATAGATTGCACCATATCAAGTAAAGTACGATTATGATGTTCGGACACACCATTACGCTGTGGTGTTCCGGGTGGCGTGAGTTGCGAAACTATTCCGCATTGTTTCAAATGTACACCAAACTCGTAACTCAAATATTCTCCTCCATGATCAGATCGTAGGAATTTTATTTTCTTGTTACGATGATTTTCAACTTCACTCTGAAATTCTTTGAACTTTTCAAATGTTTCAGACTTATGTTTCATTAAGTAGATATACCCATATCTGCTTAAGTCATCTGTGAAGGTGAGAAAATAACGATATCCGCCACGAGCCTCAACATTCATCAGACCACATACATCTGTATGTATGATTTCCAACAAATCTGTTGCTCTCTCCATAGTACCGGAGAACGGTGTTTTTGTCATCTTACCCATAAGGCACGGTTCGCAAGTACCAAGTGATTCATAATCAAGTGGTTCCAAAAGTCCATCAGTATGGAGTTTCTTCATGCGCTTTACACCGATATGACCTAAACGGCAGTGCCACAAATAAATTGCACTATCATTATCAACTCTGCATCTTTTGGCTTCAACATTATGAATGTGTGTGTCACTACTATCGAGATTTAATAAGAATAGACCATTCTTCATGGGTGCATGACCATAAAAGATTTTTCTCATATAAATAGAACAACCATTATTCTCTTATTTAAATGAATAACCGTCTCGCATCAAACAAGATCCAGATATAATGTTCATGCTCAACGCTGGCACCAAATAACAATTATTTAGGTCTAATACTAATCCCGAAGGTAGATGTAGAGGTAGCGTGCCGACCGCGATCACATCGACTTTGGAACCATTTCCCACGCGCATCGTCACCTCGTCCTTAGCCAATCTTCGCTTAATCCATAGTCCTTGTTTCGAGTTGCAAATGTTAGCAATAGAACCAGTATCAAATACCCAGGTGCTACTGTGAGAATTAGTAAGGTACACATCAATAACATGTATATCGCATATACCTTTGTTCACCTTACCATCCTTCTTACACTACATGAAACAGGTAATTTGCCGTCGTTAGATCACAGACGACAAAGACGTAAATCCTGACGGCAAAGATTTTGCCGTCAGTAAGTAGACGGCAAAGTCAGACAGCAAAGATTAATCGGCAAAGAATACTTTGCCGTCCGCTATTTTTTCTGGATGACGGCAAAGACTTTGCCGTCAGGCAATTGTGTTTGCCGTCAGTGATACAAACGAGACGGCAAAAAAGCGACCTAACAGACCTGTGGCCTTGACGGACGGCGTTAGTGATTTGCCGTCAGCCAGAATCCAGCTTTGCCGTCATCCGCAAACATCACAGACGGCAAAGAAATTTCTTTATTTAAAAAAAAATATATAATACAAACAAGTGCAGAGGCGACCATGAACAAATGGACGAAGAACTCCACAGTATCCATCAACACTGTTGTTCTAAGAATCAAACACGAATGAACGGATTTCACAAGACAAAACAAAACTACTCTGTTTAAGAAGATGAACGGATTACACCCGAACAGATTACACTATGTTACAATACAGGAGTTGGATCCATACTCCCACCGGCCCACGCATCGCTGGAGCAGTAGTTGCGCCTCTCTCCCTTCTCCTTCCTTTCACCATGCATAGGAATACACCAACATCCGAGGAGCTCAAGCCGTCTGCCGCCGCGCCGGAGCTCGCCACTCTCCTCCGGGCATTGGATCCACTTGACCCCGCCAACTCTGTGCGCCAAGCCCCACCGTCGGTAGAGGAGAGCAGAGGGGGCAGAGGCTTGCGGCATGTGAAGGCGGGGGCGAAGGAGAGGAGCGGAGGTGGAGGCGAGTGGCTGCGGGTGCTCGGAGGGAGGCCAGCGACGCGCGAAGCCGGACGTCGCGGATGGGGAGGCGGGGCCGACCGGGCAGCGGCGGCGAGGCAGCGCCAGGTGGCGCGAGGTCGCGGATGAGGAGGCCGGGCTGACAGGGCGGCGGCGGCGAGGCAGGGCC
>NC_041386.1:289400103-289423791 GCF_002162155.2 Triticum dicoccoides
GCTTCTTTGCTTTGCCGTCTGCGAAACAAACTACATACAGCAAAGATCTTCGCCATCTGTGATTTATACTACAGACGGCAAAATATGCTCTTTGCCGTCTGCGTTTACGGCAAAGGGCATATTTTGCCGTCTGTAGTAAAAACCGCAGACGGCGAAGATCTTTGCCGTCTGTAGTTTGCTTTGCAGATTGCAAAGTGAGCTTTTTGCCATCTATTTATTTTTTTCGCAGACGGCAAAGTATACTTTGCCATTTGTTTTTCTCTGCCGTTTGTTGATGACAGCAAACCGTTTCTTTGCCGTCTGCCCCGACAAAATGCTGACGACAAAGACAATACTGACGGCAAATCTCCTGTTTCCTGTAGTGTTATCCGCCAAATACTTGGGGCAGTTCCGCTTCCAGTGAACAGTCTGCTTGCAGTAGAAGCACTCAGTTTCAAGCTTAGGTCCAGATTTGGGTTTCTTCTCTTGAGCAGCAACTTGCTTGCTGTTCTTTTTGAAGTTCCCCTTCTTCTTCCCTTTTCCCTTTTTCTTGAAACTAGTGGTCTTGTTGACCATCAACACTTGATGCTCCTTCTTGATTTCTACCTCCGCAGCTTTCAGCATTGCGAAGAGCTCGGGAATAGTTTTATTCATCCCTTGCATATTATAGTTCATCACGAAGCTCTTGTAGCTAGGTGGCAGTGATTGGAGAATTCTAGCAATGACGCAATCATCTTGAAGATTAACTCCCAATTGAATCAAGTGATTATTATACCCAGACATTTTGAGTATATGCTCACTGACAGAACTATTCTCCTCCATCTTGCAGCTATAGAACTTACTGGAGACTTCATACCTCTCAATCTGGGCATTTGCTTGAAATATTAACTTCAACTCCTGGAACATCTCATATGCTCCATGACGTTCAAAACGTCGTTGAAGTCCTGATTCTAAGCCATAAAGCATGGCACACTGAACTATCGAGTAGTCATCAGCTTTGCTCTTCCAGACGTTCATAACATCTGGTGTTGCTCCAGCAGCAGGCCTGGCACCTAGCGGTGCTTCCAGGACGTAATTCTTCTGTGCAGCAATGAGGATAATCCTCAAGTTACGGACCCAGTCCGTGTAATTGCTACCATCATCTTTCAACTTTGCTTTCTAAAGGAACGCATTAAAATTCAACGGAACAACATCACGGGCCATCTGTCTACAATCAAACATAAACAAGCAAGATACTATCAGGTACTAAGTTCATGATAAATTTAAGTTCAATTAATCATATTACTAAAGAACTCCCACTTAGATAGACATCCCTCTAATCCTCTAAGTGATCACGTGATCCAAATCAACTAAACCATGTCTGATCATCACGTGAGATGGAGTAGTTTCATTGGTGAACATCACTATGTTGATCATATCTACCATATGATTCACGCTCGACCTTTCGGTCTCCGTGTTCCGAGGCCATATCTGTATATGCTTGGCTCGTCAAGTATAACCTGAGTATTCCGCGTGTGCAACTGTTTTGCACCCGTTGTATTTGAATGTAGAGCCTATCACACCCGATCATCATGTGGTGTCTCAGCACGAAGAACTTTCACAATGGTGCATACTCAGGGAGAACACTTCTTGATAATTAGTGAGAGATCATCTTAAAATGCTACCGTCAATCAAAGCAAGATAAGATGTATAAAAGATAAACATCACATGCAATCAATATAAGTGATATGATATGGCCATCATCATCTTGTGCTTGTGATCTCCATCTTCGAAGCATCGTCATGATCACCATCGTCACCGGCGCGACACCTTGATCATCATCGTAGCATCGTTGTCATCTTGCCAATCTTATGCTTCCACGACTATCACTACCGTTTAGTAATAAAGTAAAGCATTACAGTGCAAGTGCATTGCATACAATAAAGCGACAACCATATGGCTCCTGCCAGTTGCCGATAACTCAGTTACAAAACATGATCATCTCATACAATAAAATTTAGCATCATGTCTTGACCACATCACATCACAACATACACTGCAAAAACAAGTTAGACGTCCTCTACTTTGTTGTTGCAAGTTTTACGTGGCTGCTACGGGCTTAGCAAGAACCGTTCTTACCTACGCATCAAAACCACAACGATAGTTTGTCAAGTTGGTGCTGTTTTAACCTTCCCAAGGACCGGGCGTAGCCACACTTGGTTCAACTAAAGTTGGAGAAACTGACACCCGCTAGCCACCTTTGTGCAAAGCACGTCGGGAGAACCGGTCTCGCGTAAGCGTACGCGTAATGTCGGTCCGGGCCGTTTCGTCCAACAATACCACCGAACCAAAGTATGACATGCTGGTAAACAGTATGACTAATATCACCCACAACTCACTTGTGTTCTACTCGTGCATATAACATCAACGCATAAAACCTAGACTCGGATGCCACTGTTGGGGAACGTAGTAATTTCAAAATTTTCCTACGCACACGCAAGATCATGGTGATGCATAGCAACGAGAGGGGAGAGTGTGATCTATGTACCCTTATAGACCGACAGCGGAAGCGTTATGACAACGTGGTTGATGTAGTCATACGTCTTCACGGCCCGACCGATCAAGCACCGAAACTACGGCACCTCCGAGTTCTAGCACACGTTCAGCTCGATGACGATCCCCGGACTCCGATCCAGCAAAGTGTCGGGGAAGAGTTCCGTCAACACGACGGCGTGGTGACGATCTTGATGTTCTACTGTCGCAGGGCTTCGCCTAAGCACCACTACAATATTATCGAGGACTATGGTGGAAGGGGCACCGCACACGGCTAAGAGAACAATCTTAGAGATCAACTTGTGTGTCTAGGGGTGCTCCCTGCCCCCGTATATAAAGGAGCCAAGGGGGGTGCGGCCGGCCCTAGGAGGAGCCACGCAGGAGGAGTCCTACTCCCACCGGGAGTAAGACTCCCCCCTTTCCCTAGTTGGATTAGGAATTGGGGAAGAAGGAAGAGAGGGAAGAAAGGAAAGGGGGGGCGCCGCCCCCTCCTTGTCCAATTAGGACTTCGGGGGGAGGGGCGCGCGGCAGCCCCTAGGCCTCCTCTCCTCTTCCTCCACTAGGCCCATTAAGGCCCATTAGGTTACCGGGGGGTTCCGGTAACCTCCCGGTACTCCAGTAAAATGCCGATTTCACCCGGAACACTTCCGATGTCCAAACATAGGCTTCCAATATATCAATCTTTATGTCTCGACCATTTTGAGACTCCTCTTCATGTCTGTGATCACATCCGGGACTCCGAACTAACTTCGGTACATCAAAATATATAAACTCATAATGAAAGTGTCATCGTAACATTAAGCGTGCGGACCCTACAGATTTGAGAACAATGTAGACATGACCGAGACATGTCTCCGGTCAATAACCAATAGCGGAACCTGGATGCTCATATTGGCTCCCACATATTCTACGAAGATCTTTTATCGGCCAGACCGCATAACAACATAATTTGTTCTCTTTGTCATCGGTATGATACTTGCCTGAGATTCGATCGTCGGTATCTCAATACCTAGTTCAATCTCGTTACCGGAAAGTCTCTTTACTCGTTTCGTAATACATCATCTCACAACTAACTCATTAGTTGCAATGCTTGCAAGGCTTATGTGATGTGCATTACCGAGAGGGCCCAGAGATACCTCTCCGACAATGGGAGTGACAAATCCTAATCTCGAAATACACCAACCCAACATGTACCTTTGGAGACACCTGTAGAGCTCCTTTATAATCACCCAGTTACGTTGTGAGTTTGGTAGCACACAAAGTGTTCCTTCGGCAAACGGGTTCGCATAATCTCATAGTCATAGGAACATGTATAAGTCATGAAGAAAGCAATAGCAACATACTAAACGATCGGGTGCTAAGCTAATGGAATGGGTCATGTCAATCACATCATTCTCCTAATAATGTGATCCCGTTAATCAAATGACAACACATGTCTATGGTTAGGAAACATAACCATCTTTGATTAACGAGCTAGTCAAGTAGAGGCATACTAGTGACGTTTAGTTTGTCTATGTATTCACACAAGTATTATGTTTCCGGATAATACAATTATAGCATGAACAATAAACATTTATCATGATATAAGGAAATAAAATAATAACTTTATTATTGCCTCTAGGCATATTTACTTCAATAGCCACATGTGGGCATTACACTGGCATGACACCATGATCTCCATCATCGTGTTGCCATCGGGGTTGTCACTCCAACCATGCTTCTACAACTATTGCTACCGCTTAGCGATAAAGTAAAGCATTACATAGCAGTTAAAGAATGACATGCGGGTCGTAAAATAATTAAAGACAACCCTATGGCTCCTACCGGTTGCCGTATTCATCGACATGCAAGTCCTGATAATCTATACAAAACATGATCATCTAATACATCAAATATATCTCATCATGTCCTTAGCCATATCATACCACACCATACACTGCAAAAACAAGTTAGACGTCCTCTACTTTGTTGTTGCAGGTTTTACATGGCTCCTATGGGAAACTAGTAAGAACCGGTCTTACCTATGCAAAGCCACAACGGTGGTATACAAGTTGCTAGTTAACTGTAACACCCCGGATATGACTTTCCCAATATGTATTCCAACTCTTGTCGTTTCCGGCCTTAAGTTATTTTATTTTCTCAGGTTCGGGTTTTTGTCTCCGTGTGTTGTTGTCGTTGTCATGCATCTCATATCATGTCATCATGTGCATTGCATTTGCATATGTGTTCATCTCTTGCATTCGAGCATTTTCCCCGTTGTCCGTTTTGCATTCCGGCGCTTCGTTCTCCTCCGGTGGTCATTTCTACCTTTCTTTCGTGTGTGGGGATTAAACATTTCCGGATTGGACCGAGACTTGCCAAGCGGCCTTGGTTTACTACCGGTAGACTGCCTGTCAAGTTTCATATCATTTGGACTTCGTTTGATACTCCAACGGTTAACTGACGGACCGAAAAGGCCTCGTGTGTGTTGCAGCCCAACACCCCTCCATTTTGGCCCAAAACCCACCAAAACCCTCTCCATCATCTAGAGCGTTCGATCACGATCGCGTGGCCGAAAACCGCACCTCATTTGGACTCTCCTAGCTCCCTCCACCTCTATTTAAAGGCCCCTCCTCGAAAATCTCGGATCCCCTCCTTGAAACCCTAAAAAATATCTCCTCCTCCGCCGCCGGACACGTCCGGACGGAGCGGACGTGTCCGCCCACCGCCGCAGACCAATCCGCGCGCGCCACGTGTCCTGGGCGGTGCCCACTTCGCCGCCGACCGTGAGGGCCTGCCAGGCCCGAGGCCGGCCCCCGCGGCCCATCCGCTGCGCGCCGCCAGGTCTCCTCGCCCGCGCCTTCTTCCCGCGGCCGTGCCCGCTCTCGTCGGCCGGCGCCGCGGCGCCACCGCGACCGTCTTCAACGCCGGCGACCGCCGCCGCCCCGCTCCGCCACGCTCCTCACCGGACGCCGCCCTCAGGCCGCCCCTCGTCGCCCGCGGCCACCTCCACCGCGCCCAGGCCCGGCGAGCCTCTCCTCCACCTCCTCGTCGACCTCCGGCGAGCTTCATCTCCATCGGTGAACAGTAACTCTGGCGGGGTGTTTCGAAATCCGTGCCAGATCCAGATCTGGAAATTGGGACGGTTGACTTTTTGCCCGAAACCCTAGTTCATATTGCCATGTTCATCGTGTCGTACCTTTGCATCTGTAGCTCCGTTTTGGGCATATAGCATATCAAAATGTTCGTCTCAGAGAGTGCATCATTTCATTCTATTGCATCATTTTCACTTGAGTTCATCTTGATGCCCGAAATGCCGTTATAAGAGGGCTACTTGAGATTATTGTCAGATCTGCTGCTCCATTTAGATAGTTGTCATTTTTGCTATGATTTTTGTGTGCATGATATGCCCATGAGCTCTACATATGTTTTGTTAAGGATTTTTCCATCTTTCTAGAGGTGCAACCCATGTATTTTTGTGATGTGTGTGGTGACTAGCACAAGCTTGCAAAGTGAGGCACTTGGTAAAGCTGATTTCAGGAACTTAGCATTTCCACTAAGTCCTTGAGCTGTTTATTTCATATGGCCATATGTTCATGTTGTTTCCTAGTGATCCGTGACTCTTTTGAGGATGATCAGTAAGGATGTTTTGTTAATCTTTTAGTGCTCTATCCATCCATGTCTTTGTTTACAATAATGGAGCACCCTAGCTTGAGTCAATTGACCTCTACTTTTGTCATTTCGTGAATCTGGGCAGATTGTCTACCTGTTAGCGATTTTATCGATGTTGTTGTAGTTGATCCGTGCATGCTATGCTATTGTTCTTGCCATGTCTAGCTTGTATTTTGTGTATTCTTGATGGGTGTATGCTTAGTTTGTCATGACTTTGTGTGTAGTGAGTGCATCGAGCTCGTAAACATGCCTACTTGATATCTGTTTTCAGCATGCTCCAGTTTTCACTAAGTCTTAGAACTGATTATGTTTTTGCCATGTTCACATGCTTGCAATTGTATTTTCTGATCCCTTTTGGCTCAAGGTCACTAAGGGACTTTTGTTAATATCTTTGAGTAGCTCCATTCCATGCTTTACTTTGCCATGTTCAGGTCCTGTAGCATATAGTTTTCACGCTCCGAAGAGTGCTATCTGATCTGAAATTCCAGACAAGTGTTAATTTCACTAAGTCTGAGATCTGTTTACCATATGCATTTTTGCCATGCTTGTTTGAACCTGTTAATGGATGAATTGGTCGTAGCTCAGTGCTAGACTTTTGTTAAGCATCATGAATGCATCCCTGCCATGTATTTTTATGCCATGTTTGGGTGCTGTAGCATGTTCATCTTATTGCATTTAGATGGCTACTTGTTGTAAATCGTAGAACGTGGTCATATTTGAATTACTTGCCATTTCCAAACCGTAACTCCGATTCCGGCGTTCTTTATATCGTTTTCAAGCAATTTCATCTCATATTTCTAGTGGCACACTTGGTTTCCCATGTTGAGGCCAGGTTCATGCATTCCTTGTCAAATCTTGCATATGCATCCCGCATCGCATCCCGCATAGCATACCATCCTTGCATCATATTGTTTGAGCTTGCACGTGGTTGATTGTGTTCCGTTTGCTTGTTTGTCTTGTTTGGGTAGAGCCGGGATACGAGTTCGCTAACGAGGAGCCCATTGAGTTTGCTTTAGAGGATCCAGTCAACTCTGACAACTTTGCAGGCAAGATGATCATACCCTCGAAATCACTACTATCTTTGCTATGCTAGATGCTCGCTCTTTTGCTATGCCAATGCTACGATGCCTACCACTTGCTTTCAAGCCTCCCAAATTGCCATGTCAAACCTCTAACCCACCATGTCCTAGCAAACCGTTGATTGGCTATGTTACCGCTTTGCTCAGCCCCTCTTATAGCGTTGCTAGTTGCAGGTGAAGATTGGAGACCGTTCCTTGTTGGAACATTATTTTACTTGTTGGGATATCATTATATTGCCATGTTATCTTAATGCATCTATATACTTGGTAAAGGGTGGAAGGCTCGGCCTCTCGCCTAGTGTTTTGGTCCACTCTTGCCGCCCTAGTTTCCGTCATATCGGTGTTATGTTCCCGGATTTTGCGTTCCTTACGCGGTTGGGTTATAATGGGAACCCCTTGATAGTTTGCCTTGATTAAAGATTTTCTAGCAATGCCCAACCTTGGTTTAACCCTTTGCCACCTAGCCTCTTTTTCCCTTGGGTTTCCGGAGCCCGAGGGTCATCTTATTTTAGCCCCCCCTGGGCCAGTGCTCCTCTGGGTGTTGGTCCAAACTAGAGTCCTGTGCAGCACCCCCTCGGGGAAACTCGTGGTTTGGTTTTAGTTGTATGGAGAGCTCATCTGAGTGTGCCCTGAGAACGAGATATATGCAGCTCCTATCAGGATTTTTCGGCACATTCGGGCGGTGTTGCTGGTCTTGTTTTAACCTGTCGAAGTGTCTTGAAGAACCGAGATACCGAGTCTGATCGGAACGTCTCGGGAGGAGGTCTATTCCTTTGTTTACCGTGAGAGCTTGTCATGGGCTAAGTTGGGACTCCCCTGCAGGGACTTGAACTTTCGAAAGCCGTGCCCATGGTTATGGGCAGATGGGAATTTGTTAATGTCCGGTTGTAGATAACTTGAACCTTAATTTAATTAAAATGAATCAACCGCGTGAGTTACCGTGATGGCCTCTTCTCGGCGGAGTCCGGGAAGTGGACACGGTGTTGGAGTAATGCTTGCATAGGTTGCTCTCTAGTTTCTTGCTCGCGCTTTGACTCTTCTCGCTCTCTTTTGCGAACAGTTTAGCCACCATATATGCTAGTCGCTTGCTGCAGCTCCACATATATTTACCTTGCCATACCTATTAAGCTTAAATAGTCTTGATCGCGAGGGTGCGAGATTGCTGAGTCCCTGTGGCTCACAGATTACTATTACACCAGATGCAGGGCCTGATGGTTCCGCTCCAGGTGACGCGCTTGAGCTCAAGTGGGAGTTCAATGAGGACTCTCAACGATACTATGTGTCTTTCCCTGATGATCAGTAGTGGTGCCCAGTTGGGGTGATCGGGACCATGTCGCATGTTGGGTTATCTTTTATTTTGGCGCCGTAGTCGGGCCATGAGTGTTTGAATGATGTAATGTTATTTATGTACTTGATTGACGTGGCGAGTGTAAGCCAACTATGTTATCTCCCCTTTTATTATCTATATATTACATGGGATGTTGTGAAGATTGCCTAACTTGCGACATATGCCTTCAATGCGATTATGTCTCTAAGTCGTGCCTCGACACGTGGGAGCTATAGTCGCATCGAGGGTGTTACACTAACCTTCTACAAGGACCGCCTTTGTCGAATCCGGTTAAACTAAGGTGGGAGAGACAGACACCCGCCAGCCATCTTCATGCAACAAGTTGCATGTCAGTCGATGGAACCGGTCTCATGTACGTGGACATGTAAAGTTGGTCTGGGGCGCTTCATCCCACAACACCGCTGAATCAAAATAAGACTAATGAAGGAAGCAATCTGAATATCAACTCCCACAAACTCATTTGTGTTCTACTCGTGATCATGATGCCACTATTGGGGAACGTTGCATGGGAAACAAAAAAATACCTACGCTCCCCAAGATCACTCTAGGAGATGCACATCTACAAGAGGAGAGATTGGATATACATACCCTTGTAGATCACTAAGCGGAAGCGTTAAGAAATGTGGTTGATGTAGTTGAACATCTTCGCGTTCCAATCACGATCCGTCCGCGAACTCCTGATGAAGTGCCGAACGGACGGCACCTCCGAGTTAAGCACACGTGCGTCTCGGCGGCGTCCTCTCCTTGCTGATCTAGCAAGCAAGACAAAGAGAAGGGGTAGATGAGATCCGCACCAACACGATGGTACGGTGGTGGTGGTGGCAGCGGAATTCCGGCAGGGCTTCTCTAAGCGCGTACGGGTGAAACGTGGGAGGAGTTGGGAGAGATAACGGGCAAGGGTGTAAGGTTGGCTGCCCCCAGCACCTCCCCACCTTTATATAGGCATGGAGGGGGCTGGTGGCTTTCCCTCCAACTCCCTAGGGTCGTTGGCCAAAGGGGGAGGAAGGAAATCTCACCTTTCCTTCCCCACCGATCGCTATCCCCTTTTTAGGGATCCTGATCTTATCCCCTTCAGATATGATACTATTCCTTTTAGGGAGGATCTTGGTGCTCCTAGAACAGGGTTGTGGGGACTTTCCCCACTACCCACGTTCATGTGGGTCCCCCATGTAGGTGGGCCCCACTCCAGAACCTTCCCTGTACAATACCGAAAAACTCAAACGTTTTCTGGAACCCCGATAACCACTTTCCATATATGAATCTTTACCTACGGACTATTCTGGAGCTCCTCATCATGTCTCAGGTACCATCTGAGACTCCAAACAACCTTCGGACTTTCCACTATTAATATCTCAATAGTACCCTTGCGCTACCGAACATTAAGCATGTGACCCTACGGGTTCGAGAATCATGTAGACATGACTGAGACTCCTCTTCGTTCAATAACCAATAGCGAGACCTCAATGCCCATATTGATTCCTAGATATTCCATGAAGATCTTTATCAGTTGAAGCACGATGTCAAGGATTCAGTTAATCTCGTATACAATTCCCTTTGTCCGACGATATGTTACTTGCCCGAGATTCGATCATCGATATCTACATACCTAGTTCAATCTCCTTACCGGCAAGTCTATTTACTCTTTCTGTAATACAAGATCCCATGGCCAAACTCATTAGTCATATGCTTGCAAGATTCTTGTGATGTTGTATTACCGAGAGGGCCCCGAGATACCTCTCCATCATACAGAGTGACAAATCCTAGTCTTGATACATGCCAACTCAATAGACACCCTCGGAGATTCCTGTAGAGCATCTTTATAGTCACCCAGTTACGTTGCGGCGTTTGATACACACAAGGTACTCCTCAAGTGTCATTGAGTTGCATGATCTCATGGTCATAGGAACAGATACTTGACATGCAGAAAATGATAGCAATAAACTTGATACGATCATATGCTATGTTTATAGTTTGGGTCTTGTCCACCACATCATTCTCCTAATGATGTGATCCCATTATGAAAATACACCTCATGTCTATGACTAGGAAACCATAGCCATCTTTCATCAACGAGCTAGCCTGGTAGAGGCTCACTACGGACATGTTGTTGTCTATGCATCCACACATGTATTTGAGTTTCCAATAAATACAATTATTGTAACATCCCAAATTTTCAATTTGGAATGTTATACATAGATCATTCTTGCATATCATATTATATTGCATTTCGTCTTGTGATCCTCGAAATCCTAAGCAACTCAAGGACCCTTGGAGAGTGTTGGGGATTTCCCAGATTTCATATTTGATTTTTATCAAATATTGAAACAAGGACTTTTGGTTTTAATTATTTTTCTCTCCGAAAATATTTCTTATTAAAATATATGAGAGGAGATAATGTGACTTCTAAAAAATAATTGAAATATTGGAGGAAAATTATTAAAATCAAATATTTGACTTTATTTGGATTTTATTTGCATTAGAAAAATTGCATGTCTTCAAAATTGCATTTTAGGGCCAAGAAAATGTTCATCTCGTTCTAAATATTTTATTTAGACGGAGAAAATTTGTTTTGGCATTTTTAGATTTTTATTTTATTTTCTAGGATATTTCTTAGTTTCGGTGGATATATATTAAAAAAAGGTTTCCGGACCCAGTTGGGCCGAAGCCCAGTAGGCCCGTCCCGGCCATCTCCCTCGCGCGCACGCCGACGTGCGTAGCTCGGACGCCGAGGGGAGTCCGAGCCGGACTCCTCCTCGGGCGCCCCCTCGCCCAAGGAGCCACACCGGAGGTATCTCGCTGTCGTTCGGTTTTTGATGAGGACATCAATACCATTGTTACACCCACAGCCCCTGCTGCTATACATACTGGACCAATTACTAGAGCTCGCGCACGCCAACTAAATTACCAGGTACTTTCGTTTCTTGGTAATGATTCTGATGTTCATGAGAATATGATGCTGCCTAAATTGGATACATTTGTTTTGCTTACAAATGAAGGGCCTAGCTTGGAGAAGGATGAACAATGGAGCAAGAACAAGCATGTAGATGATGGCATGCGCAAGGGGAACAAGAACAGAGTTAGAAGTGATGATTTCAGGTCTTTGAAGCCTCCATAACGAGTGCATGAAGCCTTGGACGAAATATACAAGATGTCACTTCATAAATTTCGTCCAGAGGCTATTATAGGTGTTGCGTCACCTTTTTATTGGGCGAGGCCCATGTAATTTCGAAATACATAAGTATAGGCTATTTTTAGAGTCCGTATGTGTGGGGAAACAAGAGATAGGGTTGATTTCGGACCCCTCCACCAAGGGCCACGAAATTCCCCCTCTCTTCCTCCATATATACAGCCCTTAGGGCACCGTTTAGACTTTGGGTTTTGTTTAGATTAAAAGTTCGCCATAGCTGCAACTTCGCGTACTTCGTTTGTGTTCAACGACCAGACAAAGGCGTCACAGAACCCCACCTTGATCAATAAAGCTTTCATCTTATATTCGCAATATCCAGATTGCAATCTTAGTTTCTTGCTTGTTCTTCGGTTGCTCGCAGGAAACAGACCCTCGTGGTCAGGTTGATTGTGCTCCGGCGTGGTCAATAACCTCTCGGAGTTGGTTTAGCGATTGCTAAGGCGCGACGTCCTCGCACGTTCGTAGTCGGATCGTCAAAGTCGACTTCCACCAAAGCGATATCCATCATCTCATCGAAAGACGGGACACCTTTGCCTCTATCAAGTGGTATCAGATTTCCAGGTTGCTCGGTGAGATTTTACAGTTTTTCGTAGTTTAGATCGAGTCTGTTCTTCATACCTACAGTCCACGAAAAAGCCACAAAAAAATAGGGTTAGTTCATCATATCCGAACCAATCTGAGCCTTTGCATAATCTTTTTAGGGTTTTGCTTTGTTGAATTTGCGGTTGCATCGTCGGTCTAGTTGCTGGTCTTAGAGTCTAGTCTTTTAGAGTTTCGAGTTCTGGTCATAAGTTGTCACGCCGCCGCCGCACCACCATCATCGCGCCTGCCATCTACCACCACCGCTCCGAATCCGTATCCATATACCACCACCAATCCGTGTCCATATACCACCACCGATCCATATCCATATACTACCACCGCTACCACCACCGCTGCCATATACCACCACCATATATCCACCACCAATCCAAGTTCCTTGCTTATTAGGTTTGTTTTCGAGATCCATCTAGATTCCGATTCGTGCTTCCTTGCCGGAGTAGGTTTCGGAAAAAAAAGAGTCCGGAAACCACCCTCCGTTTAGGCCCAAAATTTTCCGAAAATGCACTTGTCGAAAATTTTTCTGGCTATCCTATTTTTAGGTGTTTCTAAGCGTATTGAGACAGTCGCCGTTATAGAAAGTTTTTTTGACCCGTTTCCAGTTTTTGGGTCCGGGCAGTCGAAAAAAAAAATTGGTCAAAAAAAAAATTTCGTGCCCATCCTGTCAGTTTGATCTGGGAAGAGTTTTGAGTCACTCGCCATTATAGTGATTTTTCGCAAAAAAAAGCAGCGCAAAAAAAAACAGCGCAAAAAAAAGAGCGCGAAAAAAAAATTCCAGAGTGTGCTTTTCCCTTGTTTACGTGCAACGCCGTGATTTTGTTAGTGTTCTAGGCTCGCGTCTCTAGCACGGTCTAGCCTAGGACCAGCACAGTACCGTCGTTGAGCGTTTATTCAACTTTGCATCTCTGAATTGATTATTGCTTACCCCTTTTGCTACCATATTATAAGCCTTCCCAGCTCCACATACATCTACGTCGTGCGTTTGATTCTCCCTGGTAATCGCTCTATCCAAGCTTTGAGAGTTTTGACTACAACGGTTGCCGATCACCGCCTGTTGCTGGGTAAGAACTGGTAAGAATTTGAGTTTTGCTTGACGGATTTGTGACATCCACCACCACCACTTGTTCGTAGTCTGTAGGATCATATTCTTGTGTGTTTCTATTGCTGCTAACCATGCCAGGATCACAAGGCGACGAGATTGACTGGGAGAACTTATCGAACAAGGAGCTTCATGATAAGTTTCAGCAAATGATGACTGAACAGGTACAAGATGTGCTGAACAATTTTGAAGAGGCCATGGAGAAGATCACTGGCCTTGAGAAGACGTTCGAAACAAAGCTCGATAACAGATTTAATGAACTGCTTGCGCGTCTTCCACCACCGGCTGCACCTGTCGCACCTCTGCAACAACAACAACTACGCCCCCTTCCGAATCAGTATGGACGAGCACATCGTGTTCCTATTGAGCCAGGACAAAATTCTGGTGCCGCTGCTACTGCTGTTGGTGCTTCTTTGGCTCCTGCTACTGCTGCTGGTGGTACCCAGGAGGATGATGAGTATGCGGGCGATTATGAGGATGAGGTTGATCAAAATCAGCACTACGTGCAGCCACCTGCACCACCACCAGCAGGTCGACCTCAGGTATATATTCGTAATGGTAGGCCTGCACCACCACCTCAGGTACAAGATGATGTCCATATTCCTAAACTGAAATTGAATATTCCACCATTTGAGGGTAGATATGTTCCTGATATATATCTTACTTGGGAGTTAGAAACTGAACAACGATTTACATGTTTACAATATCCTGAGGAGAGACGAGTTGCTGCTGCTGTTTGTGCTTTCACTAGTTTTGCATGTGTATGGTGGTCTGAACATTGTAGATTATATCCTATTCCAACTACTTGGGCTGCTTTGAAAACTGCTATGCGTACTCGTTGGGTTCCACCATATTATCAACGTGAATTGCTTCAAAAATTACAGCGCTTAAGACAAGGAAAAAATTCTGTAGAAGAATATTATCAGGAATTACAAACTTGCATGATTAGATGTGGTATTGTTGAGGAGAATGAAGCTATGCTTGCACGTTTTCTGGGTGGATTAAATAGAGAGATTCAGACCATTCTAGACTATAAGGAGTATACTAATATCACGCGTTTATTCCATCTTGCTTGTAAAGCTGAACGTGAAGTGCAGGATCGACAAGCATTGGCGCGAACTAACTTTTCTGCAGGCCGACCTTCATCATGGACACCGCGTGCATCTTCTACTTCAACTGCACCAGCACCTCAATCACGTGCCTCCTCCAGTCGTGATACAAGAAAACAGGCACAACCACCATTATCTGCCAAGAGCGCACCTACTGGGCCTGCACAGAGTTCTTCTTCTTCCATGGCATCAACAGGGCACACAAGAGATATTATTTGTCGTCGTTGTAAGGGAGGAGGTCATTATGCGAGAGAATGCAAATCTCCGCGTGTGATGATTGCTACCGCGGATGGTGGATATGAGTCCGCTAGTGACTATGATGAGGAGACTTTGGCTCTTATTACACGTGAAGAACATGGTGGAGATGATTCTGATCATGAGACGCAATACATGGCTCCTGAAGACGCTGACAGGTATGAATGTTTAGTTTCTCAACGTGTTTTGAGTGTGCAGGTCACACAAGCTGAGCAAAATCAGAGGCACAATTTGATCCATACCAAGGGAGTTGTGAAAGAACGTTCTGTGCGCGTCATCATAGATGGAGGGAGCTGCAACAACTTGGCTAGCATGGAGATGGTGGAGAAGCTTTCTCTCACCACAAGACCACATCCACATCCTTACTACATCCAATGGTTCAACAACAGCGGCAAGGTTAAGGTAACACGTACTGTTCGTGTGCATTTTAGTATCTCTACATATGCTGATTATGTTGATTGTGATGTGGTACCTATGCAAGCATGTTCCTTATTACTTGGTAGACCATGGCAATTTGATAAAAATTATGTACACCATGGTAGAAACAATCACTATACTCTTGTTCATAAGGATAAAAATATTACTTTGCTTCCTATGACTCCTGATTCCATTTTGAAAGATGATATTAATAGAGCTAATAAAGCAAAACAGGAGACGAATAAGAGTAAAAATCAGATTGTGGCAAAAGAATTTGAGCAACAAATGAAGCCTAATAATAAACTGTCTAGTGTTGCTTCTGAAATTAAATTGAAAAGTGCATGTTTATTTGCCACCAAATCTGATATTGATGAGCTAGATTTCAGCAAATCTGTTTGCTATGCTTTTGTGTGCAAAGAGGCATTATTTTCATTCGAGGACGTGTCTTCCTCTTTGCCTCCTGCTGTCACTAACATTTTGCAGGAGTTCGCTGACGTCTTTCCACAAGACGTGCCACCGGGATTACCGCCTATTCGAGGGATTGAGCATCAGATTGACTTAATTCCCGGTGCTTCACTGCCAAACCGTGCACCATACCATACCAATCCAGAGGAGACGAAGGAGATTATGCGTCAAGTACAAGAGCTTCTCGACAAAGGTTATATACACGAATCCCTTAGTCCTTGTGCTGTTCCTATTATTCTAGTGCCGAAAAAGGATGGTACATCACGTATGTGTGTTGATTGTAGAGGCATTAATAATATTACTATTCGTTATCGTCATCCTATTCCTAGGCTAGATGATATGCTTGATGAATTGAGTGGCTCTACAATATTCTCCAAAGTTGATTTGCATAGTGGTTACCATCAAATTCGTATGAAATTGGGTGATGAATGGAAAACAGCATTTAAAACAAAGTTTGGTTTATATGAGTGGTTAGTCATGCCTTTTGGGTTAACTAATGCGCCTAGTACTTTCATGAGACTAATGAACGAAGTTTTACGTGCTTTCATTGGACGATTTGTGGTAGTCTATTTTGATGACATACTGATTTATAGCAAATCTTTGGAAGAACATTTGGAACATTTACGTGTTGTTTTTATTGCTCTACGTGATGCACGTTTGTTTGGTAACCTTGGGAAGTGCACCTTTTGCACCGACCGAGTATCTTTTCTTGGCTATGTTGTTACTCCACAGGGAATTGAAGTTGACAAAGCCAAGATTGAAGCTATTGACAGTTGGCCGCAGCCCAAAACGGTCACACAAGTGAGGAGTTTTCTTGGCCTCGCTGGATTCTATAGGCGTTTTGTGAGGAAGAAGCCTTCACGGTATTGAAAGATAAGTTGACACATGCTCCTTTACTCCAACTTCCTGATTTTAATAAGACTTTTGAGCTTGAATGTGATGCTAGTGGAATTGGATTAGGAGGTGTGTTATTACAAGATGGCAAATCTGTTGCATACTTTTCTGAAAAATTGAGTGGGCCTAGTCTGAATTATTCTACTTACGATAAAGAATTATATGCTCTTGTTCAGACTTTAGAAACATGGCAACATTATTTATGGCCCAAAGAATTTGTTATACATTCTGATCATGAATCTTTGAAACGTATTAAAAGTCAAGCTAAACTGAATCGTAGACATGCTAAATGGGTTGAATTTATTGAGACTTTCCCTTATGTCATTAAACACAAGAAGGGAAAAGAAAATGTTATTGCTGATGCATTGTCTCGTCGCTATACTATGCTTTCACAACTTGACTTCAAAATATTTGGTTTGGAGACCATCAAAGATCAATATGTGCATGATGCTGATTTTAAATATGTAATGCATAATTGTAAAGAAGGATGAATGTGGAACAAGTTTGTCGTTAACGATGGATTTGTGTTTCGTGCTAACAAGCTATGCATTCCAGCTAGCTCCGTTCGTCTTTTGTTGTTGCAGGAGGCGCATGGAGGATGATTAATGGGACACTTTGGCGTGAAGAAGACGGAGGACGTACTTGCTACACATTTCTTTTGGCCAAAGATGAGACCGGATGTTGAGCGTTTTATTGCTTGCTGCACTACATGTCAAAAAGCTAAGTCACGACTCAATACTCATGGTTTATATATGCCTTTGCCTGTACCTAGTGTTCCTTGGGAGGATATATGTATGGACTTTGTTTTAGGTTTACCTCGAACAAAGAAGGGGAGGGATAGCATATTTGTTGTCGTGGATAGATTCTCGAAAATGGCACACTTTATACCATGTCATAAAAGCGATGATGCTGTTAATGTTGCTGATTTGTTCTTTCGTGAAATTATTCGCTTGCATGGTGTGCCAAATACTATTGTTTCAGATCGTGATACTAAATTTCTTAGCCACTTTTGGAGATGTTTATGGGCTAAATTGGGGACTAAACTGCTTTTTAGTACTACTTGTCACCCCCAAACTGATGGACAAACTAAAGTAGTCAATAGAACATTGTCTACTATGCTTAGGGCTGTTTTGAAGAATAATAAGAAAATGTGGGAGGAATGCTTGCCTCATATTGAATTTGCTTATAATCGTTCATTGCATTCTACTACTAAGATGTGCCCTTTTGAAGTTGTGTATGGTTTCCTACCTCGTGCACCTATTGATTTGTTGCCTCTTCCATCTTCGAAGAAGGTTAATTTTGATGCTAAACAACGTGCTGAATTGATTTTCAAAATGCATGAGTTAACTAAGGAAAACATTGAGCATATGAATGCCAAATATAAACTTGCTGGAGATAAGGGTAGAAAACATGTTGTGTTTGCACCTGGAGATCTTGTTTGGTTACATTTGCGTAAGGATAGATTTCCTGATTTGCGCAAATCAAAGCTCATGCCACGGGCTGATGGTCCCTTTAAGGTGTTAGAGAAAATAAATGATAATGCATATGAACTTGAGCTGACTGCAGATTTTGGGGTTAGTCCCACTTTTAACATTGCAGATTTGAAGCCTTATTTGGGTGAGGAAGATGAGCTTCCGTCGAGGACGACTTCATTTCAAGAAGGGGAGGATGATGAGGACATCAATACCATTGTTACACCCACAGCCCCTGCTGCTATACATACTGGACCAATTACTAGAGCTCGCGCACGCCAACTAAATTACCAGGTACTTTCGTTTCTTGGTAATGATTCTGATGTTCATGAGAATATGATGCTGCCTAAATTGGATACATTTGTTTTGCTTACAAATGAAGGGCCTAGCTTGGAGAAGGATGAACAATGGAGCAAGAACAGAGTTACAAGTGATGATTTCAGGTCTTTGAAGCCTCCATAACGAGTGCATGAAGCCTTGGACGAAATATACAAGATGTCACTTCATAAATTTCGTCCAGAGGCTATTATAGGTGCTGCGTCACCTTTTTATTGGGCCAGGCCCATGTAATTTCGAAATACATAAGTATAGGCTATTTTTAGAGTCCGTATGTGTGGGGAAACAAGAGATAGGGTTGATTTCGGACCCCTCCACCAAGGGCCACGAAATTCCCCCTCTCTTCCTCCATATATACAGCCCTTAGGGCACCATTTAGACTTTGGGTTTTGTTTAGATTAAAAGTTCGCCATAGCTGCAACTTCGCGTACTTCGTTTGTGTTCAACGACCAGACAAAGGCGTCACAGAACCCCACCTTGATCAATAAAGCTTTCATCTTATATTCGCAATATCCAGATTGCAATCTTAGTTTCTTGCTTGTTCTTCGGTTGCTCGCAGGAAACAGACCCTCGTGGTCAGGTTGATCGTGCTCCGGCGTGGTCAATAACCTCTCGGAGTTGGTTTAGCGATTGCTAAGGCGCGACGTCCTCGCACGTTCGTAGTCGGATCGTCAAAGTCGACTTCCACCAAAGCGATATCCATCATCTCATCGAAAGACAGGACACCTTTGCCTCTATCAGTTTTTTAAAAAAAACAAGCCGGTTTTTTTAGAAAAACCCTAGCCTGTTTTTTTTGGTTCGCCGTTTTTTTTACAGTTTTTCTTTTTCGCGAACGTTCGTCTGGATGTTCATTTTAACGATTGGTTTTCTCCCGTTAGTTACAGACAACGAACGCTCGTTCGTTAGCCTATTCGTTAGTTTCCTTTTATCGGATTATTTCTGACCGCGATTTCTGATTCGATTTTCGTTCTAGTTTATCTTTTCGCTCGTTAATCGGAATCAGGCGATTCAAGCGCCTAGATCTTCGTCTCGGGACCTTCTTTCCACTTAACCAAGTTCCACAAGTTTTTGCTACTATAAAATTTGACCTAGGTCCAGATTAGTAAACGGATCTTGTTTCTTTCGCCGTTTGAGTTTCTTTGCTCCGTTTGATTTGATTCTTTTTGCAAAGCGGAGTTCTTAACTTGAACTTTCTGGTTAGATCTTCTTATTTGAGATTTACCCGTGTTTTTAGCTTGATTGTTTTTGTAAGTTATTGTTTGTTACGATAGGATTCCCGGAGTGCGAAGCGTGTTATTTGGAGTCTCTAGGTTACGCGGATCGTTAGCAAGGCAAGTAACACTTTGATCATATCCCTTTATCACCCAGTTTTTATGCATTAGTTCCAATCCTCAAACATTGCATGGTTAGGATGTCATTAACATGTGGGTTGGGAAGTAGCTGATGAGGTAGAACATATTACCCTGTTACATTCAAACCCCTGGGAGTTACTTCTACGCGTTGCTTATATTGCTATGATATGCTCGTAGACGTGGTTTGGGTGAGTGAAATCCATGACAGATGTGAGATTGATAATTAATGGTTCAACTTAAGGTGGCAACTTAAATACACGTCTGGGTGGATTGAGGCACCTGGAGTACCCAGTGTTGCCTGTATTTTTGGAAATCCCGGAGTACCCGTGTGATCTTCCTATGGACCGCCACCCAAGCTCAAAGGGATCTAAGATTATTCATGCTAGAAACTGACGTGTGCAGCCACAAGCTATTATGGGCTCTAGCATAGTTGAGTAAGCTACGTGAAGCTCTTGAAGAGGTGGATCATCAGGTAGTAGGTTTGTAGGTTTGGTATGGTCTGCCCGGAGTAGAGAGTTAATGTTTCTGAAAGACTGTGTCTCGGTCTTCCGTTTCTCAAACACCCTGTAGTGCGAGAAAACCAACGGAGGAGATCGAGTCTTGTGGGGAATATTGCGCAAACCTCTGTAGAGTGTATAAACTAATCATGGTTAGACGTGTCCTCGGTTATGGACAATCTTGAGTATATAGTACTTGGAGTATCTTAAGTATGTCATCACCGTAAAAATAATATTGTTGGGTTGTTAATCACCTTAAGTGGGATTGAGTTGGAGGAACCTTCTCAATGATGTTTCAACTACCATGATAGTTAAGTTAAAATCTATTCCTTTGTTGTAGGGAAAAATTGGCTGTTCCCAAAACTATAACCATAGAGCTTTCCACCAGCCAAATATGCATGTAGTGATAGCATTATTCCGTTCCTGCTCTACTGTGTTATTTTGCCAGCATATTCCATTTGCTGACCCGTTTTCGGGCTGCAACGTATTATGTTGTAGACTTTTCAGACGAGGAGTAAGGTTTGTTAGGTCGTTGCCATGCAGCTCAGCTATGCCATTGGAGTTGATGGACTCACTTTATCTTCCAAGCCTTCCGCTGTTATCGTATTAGATGGCCTTAAGCCATATTTATTGTAATAAGTTCTCTTTGGAGACATTCAATGTAATAAGTGTGTGATTGCTACTCTGTTATAAATCCTCGAGTACTGTGTGTGTCAGCATTACTGATCCAGGGATGACACTAAAGCACAAAGACTTGACCGCTTGAGGTCAGGTCGCTACAAGATGGTATCAGAGCACACACTGAGTGTAGGACACGACCACTAAGCTAAAGCCATAGATCACTATTCTCTTCTCACTTCTGACTCCTCTCCATTTTCTACTCTTTAGGATGGCGGACGCAAGGAACAAGTTAGCACAACCGGATGAAGAAGCACCTTTTGGACGACACCTAAAGGAAGTCACTAGGTACCTGAACATAGAAATACCAAGCTACACCGGGACCTACAACGCCACTTTGCCAGAAGAGGAGCGATGGATGATTCAAGTTCAAGTTCCAGGAAGGACTTTCATGCCAGTCACTAAACCTATAGAGTTTTCCTTCGACACACCAACCTGGAGTTTAGGAAAGAGTATGGCAGCTCACATCACCATGGGACGCATTGGAGAAGTATATCACAAGGATCTTAAGGACACTATCTACCAGAAATGTGGGCGTCGAGAAAAGCAATGGGAGATGATCAGTACCAAGAAGGATAGATCAATTGCAGCTTTCATCCAGGAGTTAAACCAGCACATTCGACGTCAGGAGAATCAGATGTGCTCAGACATGATAGATATGAAGAAGGCAATGACTAGGATCGCAGAACTGGAGGAAGAACTCAAGGCTACACGTGAAGATTATGAAGAGGAAATCACCGTACTAGTGGAGAAGAATGATGACCTGATTAAGAAGATCAGAATATTCATGGGAGACCCCACACCAGTAGAAGAAGATGAAGAACCCAAGGAGATTCGCCTGGAGAACTACATCATCATCGACGACACCGACTCCGACCTTAGCGATGATGACTTTGAAGACGAAGCTGGAGCAGATATCATGGAATCTTCCACCATGTAAATAAAGTAGTCCGAGCACTTTTGCGATAGTTAGATCGATTGTATGCCTTGCTTGATTGATTGAGTGAAATGTTTGTGTTTGTCTCATGTGCATATGGGTAGTGCTTTCTCATTAGACCTCATTCTATTCTAATCTCTCCCCTCTAAACCCATCAGATGCCTCCGAGACGTGACCCCAGATTTGCTTTCCCACCCGAGCTCACTCAGTTGATCTAGCAGCAGAATACCCTGATGTAGTTGTTAGTTCAGAACCAATGCAACAACAACAACAATAACAATCCACCACCACCACCACCACCACCAGTTGACAACTTAGCCCGTTTTCTAAGGTTGCAGCCGCCGGTGTTTTCCAGTAGCACCGAGCCTATAATAGCAGATGATTGGCTCCGCAGGATTGGAAGGGAGTCAACCACTGCAGGATGTACTAATGCTGAGAAGGTTCGTTTTGCCGCACATCAGTTGGATGGACCAGCAGCATCATGGTGGGAGAATTACACTGTCACCTACCCTATAGCCACGGTGACATTGGACCAATTTCAGCAAGCTTTCCGTACAGACCATGTCTCAACTGGAGCAATGAGTATGAAGAAGCGTGAGTTTCGCAACCTACGCCAGGTGAACCATACTGTGGCTTAGTACGTGGATGAGTTTAGCAAGTTATCTCGCTATGCCCCTGATGATGTGGCCAAAGATGCCGCAAAGCAGGAGAAATTGATGGAAGGGCTGAATGATGAGATGAGTATGCAGTTGATGGTGGCAACATTCACCAACTACCAAGAGTTGGTAGATAAGGCTCTTATGATTGAAGGTAAGCAGCAGCAGATTGAGAGCCGTAAGAGGAAGTATGGACAAGGGAGGTATAGCTCAGGAGCTCAGCAGAAGCCTCGCCTAACCCCGAACTCGGGAGGACTTGTTCATAACCATGGAGGCCACACCCATAATGGAGGGAGTAACCATAATCATACTGGCCCTAGGAATGGGAATGGAGCAACCAACAATCAGAACCGCCCAAATCCAGCCACACCCACCAAGAGGGACTGTAACACCCCGGATGTAACTTTCCCTATTTGTACTCCAACTCTAGCCGTTTCCGGCGTTAAGTTATTTTATTTCCTCGGGTTCGGGTTTTGTCTCCGTGTGTTGTTGTCGTTGTCATGCATCTCATATCATGTCATCATGTGCATTGCATTTGCATACGTGTTCATCTCATGCATTCGGGTATTTTCCCCGTTGTCCGTTTTGCGTTCCGGCGCTTCGTTCTCCTCCGGTGGCCATGTCTAGCTTTCTTTCGTGTGTGGGGATTAAACATTTCCAGATTGGACCGAGACTTGCCAAGCAGCCTTGGTTTACTACCGGTAGACCGCCTGTCAAGTTCCGTACCATTTGGACTTCATTTGGTACTCCAACGGTTAACCGAGGGACCAAAAAGGCCTCGTGTGTGTTGCAGCCCAACACCCCTCCAATTTGGCCCAAAACCCACCAAACTCTGCTTCATGTCCTAGAGCGTTCGATCACGATCGCGTGGACGAAAACCGCACCTCATTTGGACTCTCCTAGCCCCCTCTATGCCTATACATATCTCCCCCATTCGAATCACGGACGAAACCCTAGATTTTTTATCCTCCGTCGCCGCCGGACACGTCCGGACGAACCGGACACGTCTGCTCCGCCCGCCCGTACCAGCCAGCAGCCGCCACGTGTCCCTTGCGGGACCTCTTCACCGCCGCCGCCGCTGAGGCCTGCCGAGCCCAGCGCGGGCCCCCGCGGCCCAGCTCCTCGCGCCGCCCGCGCCCTCCTCC
>NC_041386.1:289424148-289433643 GCF_002162155.2 Triticum dicoccoides
CGCCACCTTACCTCGTCGCCTCGCCGCCCCGCGGCCGGGACCGGCGACCCCGCCGCCCTCCGCCGTCCTCTCCGCCAAGACCGGAGCTCGCTGCGCCGCCCAACACCATCACCGGTGACCTCGGCTCCGGCCGTGAACAGTGCCACCGCCACCTCGGGCTCCGTGCGATCCAGATCTGGATCGGAGCTACAGTAAACCCTGGGAGAGGTTGATTTTTTTACTAAGTCCCGAAATTCTTGATCCATATGCTCCTGTTCGCGGCTCCGTAACTCTGCATCCGTAGCTCCGATTTGGGCGTATAGCATATCAAAATGTTCACTTCAGAGAGTGCATCATTTCATTCCATTGCATCATTTTAATTTGAGCTCATCTTGATGCCCGGAATGTTGTTAGAAGAGGGCTACTTGAGTTAATTGTCAGATCTGTTACTCCGTTTAGCACTTTTGTCATTTTTGCCATGATTATTGTGTGCATGATATGCCCGTGAGTTCTACATATGTTTTGTTAAGGGTTTTGTCATCTTTCCAGAGGTGCAATCCATGTATTTTTAGGATGTGTGTGGTGACTTGTGCAAGCTTGCAAAGTGGTGCACTTGCTAATTCTGTTTTCAGGGACTTAGTAGTTTCACTAAGTCCTGGGATTGTTTAGTTCTTGATGCCATATGTTCATGTTGTTTCCTAGTGATCCGTGCCTCTTTTGAGGATGATCAGTAAGGGAGTTTTTTTAATCTTGTAGTGCTCTATCCATCCATGTCTTTGTTTTCAATTATGGAGCAGCCTATCTTGAGTCAATCGAGCTCTACTTTTGCTTCGTTGCGAATCTGGACAGATCGTCAACTTGTTTGCGATTTTGCTGATGTTATTGTAGTTGATCCGTGCATGCTATGCCATTGTTCTTGCCATATCTAGCTTGCATTTTGTGCCTTATTGATGGATGTATGCTTGTCTTGCCATGACTTGCACCCTGGTGAGTGCATCGAGCTCGTAAACATGCCTACGTGTGTTATGTTTCAGCATGTCCCAGTTTTCACTAAGTCTGAAAACTGATTATGTTTTTGCTATGTTCGTGTGCTTGTTAGTATATTTTGTGATCCCTTTTGGCTCAAGGTCACTAAGGCACTTTTGTTAAACTTGTTGAGTAGCCCCATGCCATGTCTTTCTTTGTCATGTTCAGGTCCTGTAGCATGTTGTTTTGTTGCTCCGAAGAGGGCTATATGATCTGAAATTCCAGACAAGTCTGAGATCTGTTTTACCATTTGCGTTTTTGCCATGCTTGTTTGAACCTCCTAATGGATGAATTGGCCGTAGCTTAGTGCTAGACTTTTGTTAAACATCTTGAATGCTTCCCTGCCATGTATTTTGACGCCATGTTTGGGTGATGTAGCATGTTCATCTCTTTGCATTTAGATGCCTACTTGTTGTAAATTGCAGACCGGTGTCATATTTGAATCGCTTGCCATTTCCAAACCGTAACTCCGATTCCGGCGTTCTTTATATCGTTTTCAAGCGATTTCATCTCATCTTTCCATTGGAACACTTGGATTTCCAAGTTGAGTCCAGGTCCATGCATTTCCTGTCATATCTTGTATTTGGCATCCCGCATCGCATCCTGCATAGCATATCATCATTTCATCATATTGCTTGTTCTCGCACGTGGTTGATTGTATCCTTGTTGCTTGTTTGTCTTTTTTGGGTAGAGCCGGGAAACGAGTTCGCTAACGAGGAGCCCGTTGAGTTTGCTTGTGAGGATCGAGTCAACTCTGACAACTGTGCAGGCAAGATGATCATACCCTCGAAATCACTACTATCTTTGCTATGCTAATTTGCTTGCTCTTTTGCTATGCCATTGCTATGATGACTACGACTTGCTTGCAAGCCTCCCAAATTGCCATGTCAAACCTCTAACCCACCATGTCCTAGCAAACCGTTGATTGGCTATGTTACCGCTTTGCTCAGCCCCTCTTATAGCGTTGCTAGTTACAGGTGAAGATTGGAGGCCGTTCCTTGTTGGAACATTTATTTACTTGTTGGGATATCATTACATTGCTATGTTATCTTAATGCATCTATATACTTGGTAAAGGGTGGAAGGCTCGGCCTCTCGCCTAGTGTTTTGTTCCACTCTTGCCGCCCTAGTTTTCGTCATATCGGTGTTATGTTCCCAGATTTTGCGTTCCTTACGCGGTTGGGTTATAATGGGAACCCCTTGATATTTCGCCTTGATTAAAGATTTTCCAGCAATGCCCAACCTTGGTTTTACCATTTGTCACCTAGCCCTTTTCTTTCCCTTGGGTTTTGCAGACTCAAGGGTCATCTTATTTTTAACCCCCCCGGGCCAGTGCTCCTCTGAGTGTTGGTCCACCTGTCAGCTACCGGTGGCCACCAGGGGCAACTCTGGGCTGGCCTACCCGTACCTAGGACAATCTGAGTGTGCCCTGAGAAAGAGATATGTGCAGCTCCTATCGGGATTTGTCGGCACATTCGGGAGGTGTTGCTGGTCTTGTTTTAACCTGTCGAAGTGTCTTGAGTTACCGAGATACCGAGTCTGATCGGAACGTCTTGGGAGGAGGTCTATTCCTTCGTTGACCGTGAGAGCTTGTCATGGGCTAAGTTAGGACTCCCCTACAGGGATTGAACTTTCGAAAGCCGTGCCCGCGGTTATGGGCAGATGGGAATGTGTTCATGTCCGGTTGTAGATAACTTGAACCTTAATTAATTAAAATGTATCAACCGAGTGTGTTACCATGATGGCCTCTTCTCAGCGGAGTCCGGGAAGTGGACACGGTGTTGGAGTAATGTTTGCGCAGGTTGCTCTCTAGTTTCTCGCTCGTGCTTTGCCTCCTCTTCTCGCTCTCCTTTGCGAGTAAGTGAGCCACCATACTTGCTAGTCGCTTGCTGCAGCTCCATATATTTACCTTGCCTTACCTATAAGCTTAAATATTCTTGATCGCGAGCGTGCGAGATTGCTGAGTCCCTGTGGCTCATAGATTACTATTACACCAGATGCGGGGCCTGATGATTCCACTCCAGGAGACGCGTGTGAGCTCAAGTGGGAGTTCGACGAAGACTCTCAATGATACTACGTTTCCTTTCCCGATGATCAGTAGTGGTGCCCAGTTGGGGGTGATTGGGACCGTGTCGCATGTTGGGTTCTCTTTTATTTTGGCGCCGTAGTCGGGCCATGAGTGCTTAGATGATGTAATGTTATTTATGTACTTGATTGACGTGGCGAGTGTAAGCCAACTATGTTAACTCCCCTTCTATTATTACATTACATGGGATGTTTGTGAAGATTGCCTAACTTGCGACATATGCCTTCAATGCGATTATGTCTCTAAGTCGTGCCTCGACACGTGGGAGCTATAGTCGCATCGAGGGTGTGACAGTTGGTAATCAGAGCCTTCCCCGACCTTAGGAGCCCCATTGCTTGATCGTTTTTAGCGGCCGAGTTGTGTCTAGAAAAATGTTTTGAGTCTTTAGGAATTATATATCGGAGAGTTTAGGAATTCTTTTTACTTCCCAACTCCTCATCGCTCTGGTAAGACATCCTGACGTAGAGTTTTGACTCTTCTCTTCTCAAATTTCACTAAAAAAATTTTAGGATCACGCGGGTATCTTGGAATCGTTCCGATGGTTTTATGATGAGAACATTGTCTTGGTGCCTCCTGTCAGGGGTTTAGTGGAAGTGTCCCGGGGAGTTGAGCTCTGAGGTGTTGTCATCATAATTTTATCGTTGCAGTTCTGGAATACCTGAGTCTAGTACACCGACATCGAAAATCTCTTTTATGTAGTTCGTTGGTGAGATAACCTCGACACCACCCAGTACTGGGGCGGGAGTTCGGGAGTATCGCCATAACTTGTATAACGGATGATTTTTGAATGTTGAGGTAGATGGTTTCCGAAGTTTTCTTGGTTATGTGTTGAAGGATGGATATAGCTGGATGTAGGATTTGCTAGTTTGGGTGAGATATTATGCTTCCCCTGTATCCCCAACACCTGATTGCATAACCGGAAAGGTTCGGGAGTTTCATAGGTGGGAATTCTAGTAGCTCTAGTTTTTCTTCCATGAATATTTGTTTGAGATTGGGATTTCTTACCGATTATTCGTTCTTGATCCGTACCTTGTTGATTTATTTCTCTACCTTAATTCTACGTGGCATCTCATTATGGATATGTGACCATTTTAAGAGGAATGCATTCGTTCATTTTGTTCGGATGTGAAGACTATATGTTGCAATTTTCATTCCGTTGGATTCAGCTTCAATATTTATCTGTCAATGTGCTAATGGTGGTCAACCTCTTCAGGATGGCTCCTCCAACGCACACGACTCTGAATCCTGATCCACCACCACCTCCACCTCCTCCAGAGGCATGGCAAGCTGTGATGGCCGCAACCAATGCAAATACACAGCTGATCATGCAAATTCTTCAAGAGCGCAATCAAGGCAGTCAAGGGAATCAAGGCAGCAATCAGAGTCACTTTGCTACACTCAACCAGTTCCTTGCTAACGGGCCAAAGACTTTCAGCAATTGTGTTGAGGCAACCGATGCCGACGATTGGCTTGTGGATCTGTGTAAGCATTTCGAGTGCAGTAACGTCAGGCCTGAGGACTTTGTTAAGTTCGCTTCCTTCCAACTCAAAGATCAAGCTGCAGAATGGTTCCAGCAGTACAAGGACTCCAGAGGTGGACGTGTTATCACTTGGGATGATTTCCGTCGAGATTTCCGAGCTCATCATATTCCCCAGAGCGTGGTTGAAAGCAAGCGTGAGGAATTCCGCAATCTGAAGCAAGGCTCTTTGTCTGTCTATGACTACAACAAGTTGTTCCAGAAGCTCGCCCGCTTTGCCAAGCAGGACGTCCTTGATGAGAAGAGCATGATATATCAGTTCAGGGGTGGTCTTAGAGAAGAAATTCAGCTCGCTCTTGTCCTCTTTGAGCCCTTGAGGTACGATGAGTTCTACAACATGGCACTGAAGCGAGAGGCTGCTCAGTTGAGGTGTGATGCTTCCAAGAAGCGAGTTAGGGATGTTACTCCTTCTTCCTCTACTCAAGTGGCCAAGTAGCAGAAGTTTTGGCTTCCTCCTCCTCCGTTCCGTCAGCCGTATCAGCAGAAGAGCAAAGGTGGCAGTGGTTCTTCCCACCCACCCAACCCTGGCTTTCAGAACAAGACTTTGTCTTAAGCTCCAAGATCGAGTGCTCCGTATCACCGTCCGCTTTCAGAGGTCACGTGCAACAAGTGCCAACAGAAGGGTCACTATGCCAACAAGTGTCTCAACCAGAGGCGTCTTCCTCCTCCTCCTCCTGTCAGATCGGCAAGTACAGCTGTGGTCAAGCATAACCCCAAGCATGCCAAGGTCAATTTGATGAATGCAGCTCAGGCAGAGGACTCGTCAGATGTGATCATGGGTAACCTTCCTGTTAATGATATTCCTGCAAAAGTTCTTTTTGACACTGGTGCATCGCATTGCTTCATCTCGAGACCGTTTACAAATAGGCATGAATTGGTTTCGCAAGTTTTGCCTAGTCCGTTAGCAGTTGTTTCTCCCAGTAAGCGCAGGCAGGCTAACTCCATCATTCCGGAGGTTTCTATCACTTTGGGTGACTACAAGTTCTTGGCTTCTCCTACGGTTCTCGGTGACTCGGATATTGATCTTATTCTCGGGATGGATTGGCTTTCTAAGCACAAGGCTCAGCTTGATTGTGCAGCCAGGTAGATTCAATTGACTCATTCGTCTGAGGATGTAATTGTCTTTGCCGCTCATGATGATACCATTCGTCTGTTTTCTCTCAATGAGAAGGGTGAATTGGATGCCATCTCTCAAATTCCAGTCATTTGCGAATACCAAGACGTCTTTCCAGAAGAGCTCCCAGGAATGCCTCCGCACCGGCTAGTTGAATTCGTTATTGATCTTGAGCCTGGCACGGAACTGTGTGCAAGCGTCCTTACAAGCTCGGACCTGAAGAGTTGAAGGAGCTGAAGAAGCAACTCGATATGCAAGAGAAAATGGGTCTTATCCGGCCTAGTTCTTCTCCGTGGGGTTGTGGTGTTCTTTTTGTGAAGAAGAAGGATGGAACGGACCGACTTTGTGTTGATTACCATCCAGTGAACAAGAAGACCATCAAGAAAAAATACCCACTTCCCAACATCAATGAGCTTTTCGAACAACTCAAAGGTGCTCAAGTATTCTCCAAGCTTGATCTTCGTATGGGTTATCACCAGATTCGCATTCGTGAAGAAGATATTCCCAAGACAGCATTCAGAACAAGCTTTGGTTCATATGAATACACTGTCATGTCTTTTGGTCTCGCCAACGCTCCTCCGACGTTCTCTCGCATGATGAACTTCATCTTCAACGCCTACACCAATGACTTCATTTTGGTCTATCTCGACGACATTCTAGTTTTCTCCAAGAACAAGGAAGATCATGCCAAGCACTTGCGTTTGGTTCTCGATAAGCTCAGAGAACATCAGTTCTACGCTAAGTTCTCCAAGTGTGAATTTTGGCTCGATGAGGTTCTTTATCTTGGTCATATCATCTCTGCCAAGGGCATTGCCGTGAATCCTGAGAAGGTGTCTGCAATTGTGAATTGGGAACCTCCTCAGAATGTGAAGCAACTCCGCAGCTTCCTCGGTCTCGCAAGCTAAGGCCGAAGATTCGTTGAAAACTTTTCTAAGATCGCGAAGCCTCTCTCAAATCTTCTTCAAAAGCACGTCAAGTACGTTTGGTCTCCGGAGTGCGATATTGCTTTCAACACTTTGAAAGAGAAGTTGATCACTGCTCCAGTTCTGACTCCACCTGATGAATCCAAGCCGTACGAGGTCTTTTGTGATGCCTCTCACCAAGGTCTTGGCGCAGTATTGATGCAAGAGAAGAAAGTTGTTGCTTATACATCTCGCCAGTTGAATCCTAATGAGAAGAACTACCCCACTCATGATCTCGAGTTGGCGGCAGTTGTGCATGCTCTTTTGACTTGGAGACATCTTCTATTGGGAAGAAAAGTGGACATTTTCACTGATCACAAGAGTCTCAAGTACATCTTCACTCAGCCTAATCTCAACCTCAGGCAAACTCGTTAGGTCGAAATGATTCAAGAGTATAATTCGAGTATTGAGTATACTCCAGGCAAGGCCAATGTGATTGCTGATGCTTTGAGCAGAAAGGCCTACTAACAGTCTGATTCTCAAGCCTTATCAACCCGATCTTTGTCAAGCTTTCTGCAAACTTAATCTACAGTTTGTTCCTCAAGGTTTCCTCGCCAACCTTCAAGTCTCTCCTACCTTGGAAGACCAGATTCGCCAAGCCCAGCTTCTTGATGCTATGGTGAAAAAGGTGAAGATTGGGATTGCCAAGAGTCAGTCCAAGTACAAGTGCTACCGCCTTGATGACAAGGACACTCTCTTCTTCGAGGATCGTATTGTTGTGCCCAAAGGTGACCTCCGTAAAGTGATCATGAACGAGGCTCACAATTCTCTCCTCTCCATCCACCCTGGGAGCACGAAGATGTATCAGGACCTTAAGCAAGCTTATTGGTGGACTCGAATGAAGCGCGAGATCGCTCAATTCATGAATGAATGTGATGTCTGCAGAAGAGTGAAGGCAGAACACCAAAGGCCAGCTGGTCTCCTCCAACCTCTTGCTATTCTAGAATGGAAGTTTGACCACATTGAGATGGACTTCGTGACTGGGTTTCCAGAGTCCAAGCGTGGCAATGATGCTATATTTGTTATCATCGACAAACTCACCAAAGTGGCTCATTTTCTGCCTATCAAAGAGTCGATCACTGCAGTTCAATTGGCGGAACTCTATACCTCTCGTATTGTCTCTCTGCACGGTATTCCACAAGTGATCTCTTCAGACCGTGGCAGCATCTTTACCTCGAAGTTTTGGGATTCTTTTCAGAAGGCCATGGGCACCAACATCCGCTTCAGCACAGCTTTCCATCCTCAAACAAGCGGTCAAGTCGAGCATGTCAACCAGATTCTTGAAGATATGCTCAGGGCTTGTGTGATCTCCTTCGGCATGAAATGGGAGGATTGTCTTCATTATGCTGAATTCTCCTACAACAACAGTTTTCAAGCAAGTTCGGGCAAGGCCCCTTTTGAAATTCTGTATGGCAGGAAGTGCCGTACCCCTCTCAACTGGTCTGAAACCGGTGAACGTCAGCTTTTGGGTAATGACTTAATCACAGAGGCAGAAGAAATGTGCAAAGTCATTCGAGATAACCTCAAAGCGGCCCAATCCCGCCAGAAGAGCTACTATGATAGTAAGCACCGTGATTTGGCTTTCGAGATCGGAGATCATGTTTACCTCCGTGTCTCTCCTATGAAAGGTACTCGTCGCTTCGGTATCAAAGGGAAGCTTTCCCCTAGATACGTGGGACCTTTCAAGATTGTCAACCAGAGAGGCGACCTCGCCTATCAACTCGAGCTTCCTTCAAACTTTGCAAATGTTCATGACGTGTTCCATGTCTCTCAGCTTCGAAAGTGCTTCAAGACTCCTGACTGCACCATCAACTTCGAGAACATTGAGCTCCAAGAAGATCTCTCTTATCATGAGCACCCAGTTGCTATTCTTGAAGAGACTGAACGCAAGACTCGCAACAATTCAATCAAATTTCTCAAAGTCAAGTGGTCACACCATTCCGACCGTGAAGCTACCTGGGAACACGAGGATCACCTCTGTTCTGAGTACCCGGCGTTCTTTCAGTCCTGGATCTCGGGACGAGATCCTTTCGTAGTGGTGGAGTGTTGTAACACCCCGGATGTAACTTTCCCTATTTGTACTCCAACTCTAGCCGTTTCCGGCGTTAAGTTATTTTATTTCCTCGGGTTCGGGTTTTGTCTCCGTGTGTTGTTGTCGTTGTCATGCATCTCATATCATGTCATCATGTGCATTGCATTTGCATACGTGTTCATCTCATGCATTCGGGCATTTTCCCTCTTGTCCGTTTTGCGTTCTGGCGCTTCGTTCTCCTCCGGTGCCCATGTCTAGCTTTCTTTCGTGTGTGGGGATTAAACATTTCCGGATTGGACCGAGACTTTCCAAGCGGCCTTGATTTACTACCGGTAGACCGCCTGTCAAGTTTTGTACCATTTGGACTTCGTTTGGTACTCCAACGGTTAACCGAGGGACCGAAAAGGCCTCGTGTGTGTTGCAGCCCAACACCCCTCCAATTTGGCCCAAAACCCACCAAACTCTGCTCCATGTCCTAGAGTGTTCGATCACGATCGCGTGGCCGAAAACCGCACCTCATTTGGACTCTCCTAGCCCCCTCTATGCCTATATATATCTCCCCCCATTCGAATCACGGACGAAACCCTAGATTTTTTTCTCCTCCGTCGCCGCCGGACACGTCCGGACGAACCGGACGCGTCCGCTCCGACCGCCCACACCAGCCAGCAGCCGCCACGTGTCCCTTGCGGGACCGCTTCGCCACCGCCGCCGCTGAGGCCCGCCGAGCCCAGCGCGGGCCCCCGCGGCACAGCTCCTCGCG